>NW_027249646.1:0-108728 GCF_030848795.1 Temnothorax nylanderi | reverse complement strand
AGGAGCATTCTCTGGACTTAGCTTGGCTTCAGTTTCGCCGTTTGCTATGACAGAACCCTCCTGCTGATGTTCCCCATCAAGCCTCACATTCTCTTCCTCCGCCTGAGTCTCCATTCGCGCGAAGAGCACGTTGATCATCTGCGTGAGAGTCGCATGGGCTGTTGTTTGATTCATCAGGTTGCGCGATGCCAAGTAAACGTTGTAAACAGTACGAATTGTTAACAATACCGTACCCTCGTGTATCTCCACATGCTGGCTTGTCATTACAGTCAGCAAAGCTTTAATAATCTGCAGCTGCACACCCTCATCGGTCTGTAGACCGGTGAAGCAACCGCAAATTGTCTCGATAATGCGCACAATCAGCAGCTTGTTAGGCTCCGTTGAATCAGGCACATTGCCAGTGAGATGGCCATATGCGATTAACTTCTGCAGGCAGTCCAGTGCTGTGTCATCACAATCCGCGGTGACTTGCTCTGACATGCTAACTCAAATGGCAAGAAGTACTTCTCAGCGGTAATGACATTTGAGTCGCTCTTGGGCTATGGCAGGGCGTTTGAGATAACCTCTTCACCCTGCACAACTGGTACATCTTTGATCTCGTTACGGAGGTCCTCTGCAAGATGGAAATATATGAGTGACAAACTTAATTAGCAACTATCGCTTATAGCTACAGGCTTATTATAGCCTGTATATTTATTTATTTCAGTATAAAATAATTTTTAAAACGTTTATATTAATTCTGACTGCAGACGGACCTTCGGGAACACTAGCGCCTTTTTCTTTTAACATGAATAACTAAAAATCTATATTTCGGCTAATTACCGAGTTTATAAATATTTAATTAAAATTATCTGGGTGACTCACAAACCTTTTTAATCACACTTCATAACTCTTCATACAAAATACAAACGATTCCATATAAAAACTTTTATTAATTTATCTATTTCGGCTAAATGCATGGTGTAAAAATAAATAATTAATTACAATTAAACGAATGACTCACAAACCTTTTCAATTGCACTTCAAAAGTCTTCATACGAAATACAAACGATTTCATATAGAGATTCTTTAAAAAGACGTTCATTTCCGGCCAAATACATACGAATCCTTGCACAATGCCAGGCAACAGGCAATAGAAACAGAAAATAACCAAAAAATCGTTAATTACAACCTAAAAAATTCGAATACTATGATTGGTTGGCAACAGGCAATAGGCACAGAATTTCCAACGTGACGGAAACTCTGTGTCTATTGCCTGTGTCACTGGGCTCTATAAACTTAGCCGGTCAACTTCGACTTTATTAATTTTTTTTTTTTAGTTGTTTGTTGGTCGTTTGTTGGTGATTGTTGGCCAAATTACAACGTTTGTTGGTTCTTAATTTTTTTGTAAATTAAAAAAGAAAAATTAGCGTTAAGTTAGCCCTGGCGAAAATAAGAAGCCTTATAGAGCGTTGACAAACGTTTGGTGAGGGTTTTCTGAGCGTTTATACGCTTTCAAACGTTGTAAGAACACTTACACAACGCTGTTGGGTTGTAAACGCTTTCGGAACGCTTATCAAACGCTGTATAAAACGTTTCGTGAAAATTCTGTAATGCTAAGCCAACGCTTTTCAGAGAACGCTTAGTGAACGCTGATACAACTTCGTATAGAGAGTTTGCTGTCAGACTTTACAAACGTTTATCAAACGCTTTTCCCAACGCCGTAAGACAAGCGTTTTCCCTTTGCTCAGCAAATGCTCTTCTAATGCGGCGAATTGTAGGGCGTTTGTGCAAACGGTTTGAGAACGCTTAAGAAACGCTTTATCCGGCGCCGTAAGACAAGCGTTTTCCTTCCGTTCAACAAACGTTCTTCCAACAATGCCGCTAGGCGGCGCATCTTTCTCGCATTTAAAATACATCCAGCCGCGTATATAAGCAGACCCTCTGCGAGGCGAAAAGCAGATTTTAACATTTAACGCTCTTTCCGCCGTTTCTTCTAACGACAAGAGTAAACGCCTGTTAAACGCTCAATAGAGGCTGCACGCAGTTTTCAATGATGAAAGCAAACGCTTTCGACTTATTAACAGAGGATCTCTAAATGTTTTAGGCCCGGTCTACAATGGATGTATTGTAGGTCGTAAGTCGTAAGAATTGGCCAATCACAGTTAATTATTCTTCGACCGCAAGAAGAACCCTAAAGCGATGCAATTTCCGCTTTTCAAACGCTTTTCAAACGGATTACTGGCCGTTTTCAATCGCTCAACAAACTCCCGTAAACGCTGTGCAAACGCTGTGAAAATGCTGTGCAAACTTTCAAAACGCTTTACAAACGTCTTTCAAACGCTAAAGCGTTGCAATTTCTGCTTTTTAAACGTTTTACTGACCGATTCTAAACGCTCAACAAACTCCCGCAAACGCTCACGTAAACGCTTAACAAACGCTTATGAAACTTTCTATTTTCGCCAGGGAGCCGGAAAAATCTCATTTTTAATTAAAAAACGGTCTAATCGATGCGTAATCGTTTGCTGATGATTGTTGGTCTAATTTTAGCGTTTGTTGGTTTATTATTAGTCTTAAAAACGAAAAATTATCTCAGTAATCGACACTGAACATGCCCTGCGGCCACATGCGCATGCTCAGTGGCCGCACGCGCATGCAAAACTGCGCCAACTTTAAATATACACAGCTACCCAATCAGCAAAGAAATGTTTTTAAAAATATTTTTAAAAACATTTGGAAAACATTTTTAAAAACATTTTTAAAAATGTTAAAAATGATGGGTTAAGTTCGCTTTTTTAAATTAAAAAAACATTTATTTTAACATTTAAAAAAACATTTTTTTAACGTTTAAAAACGTTTATTTTAACGTTTAAGAAAGTGTTTTTTTAATGTTAAAAAAACGTTTATTTTAACGTTTAAAAAGACATTTTTTTAATGTTTGAAAATGTTTATTTTAACGTTTGAGAAAATGTTTTTTTAATGTTACAAAAACATCTATTTTAACGTGTTCTAAAATGTTTTTTAATCCAATATGGCGTCCCAAATAAGAATATCGGAAGGGCCCTGCTCGCTGGACCGGACTCCTCGCCTCAATCTTCCCTCTCGGACGCGAGCTGTCGCAGCTCTCCTTTTCCTGGCGGTGAGCTCTCCCTGGGAAGTCAAATCTCGCTCGGTTGGTCTCCAGAATACGTGCCGAATACTTAGCTCAATCACTTACGAAAAAAAAAGAAAACGTACTCGTCTCGTCCGAAGAAACGCAGCAAGCGCGGCCATGACACCGAACGAGAGCGAGGAAGGAGGTGGGGGCACTTAATTGAGAGTGGCGACTCACGCGTCGCGCCATCTGAATGAAACGATATAGCAAATAAATAATTAATGTAAAATAAATATTAAAATAATGTTAAATAAATGTTAAATAAATGTTTTTTCAAATCATTAGTGCAAATAAACAAGTAATGTAAAAATGAATATTAAATTAATGTCGAATAAATGTTTAATAAACGTTTTTTCAATTCATTATTGCAAATAAATAATTAATGTAAAATAAATATTACATTACTGTCGAATAAATGTTAAATAAACAATGTTTCAAATCATTAATGCAAATGAATAATTAATGTAAAATGAATATTAAATTAATGTCGAATAATCGTTACATAAACGTTTTTTTCAAATTATTACAGTAAATAAATAATTAATGTAAAATAAATATTAGTAGTAGTCTTTATTGCTTGTCCCCACAGGGTTTGCAAGGCGTTTTTACGGAACGTACCCAAACCTTTACAATCCTCCTTAACTCACAACAGACATATACATAGCTTTTACATAGCTGGCGTTTTCCAGGGACGTACCCAACCCTTTACAATCCTGTCCCTTCCTAACCCGACCTGACCATAGCGGCCTTTCACATACTCTTTCCCTCCCTCCCTTCCTCGCTCACTACTTCTCCTCCCATTTCCCCTCATCCTCGTTCCACACAATTTCCCTTCCATCCACCCAGATTCTCCTATTTTCCACCCGCGTTCTTCTTCCTTTGACCCTCTCCTCTCTCGCCTTCTCTAACAGTCTCCACCTCGTCTTCCTCTCCTCCAAGGATAGGTCCTCATCCACCCCAATCCCCCACCTCTGCCTGAATACCCCATACCTTCCTAGCAGCTCCTCTCTCTCCTTCTCATCTTCCAGCTCCGCTATCACTACCTCTCTCCCTCCCTCCCCACTTCTTTCCCAGACCCTTCTAATTCTCGGGACCCTACCTAGCACCTTCTCCGCCACCCTTTCCATCACCCCCCTCCTTTCTTTAGCGTCCCGCCCGTCTAGCCTCCTCCAGACCACATTCCTCTTTCTTCTTTCCTTTTGCTCTCTTTCTTCCTCCAGCCTCCTTACTCTCTCCTTCAGGCTTCTTGACTTCTCGCTCTCTTCCTTCTCTCTTCTTTCCTCCCCCTTCTGTGGCCCTTCCCTCTTCTCCATATACCCCACCCTCTCCGTCACTTCCGTCCCTCTCATCTCCGGCGACCCAACTCTTCTCCTCGCCTCCTCATCCACCCACCTTCTAATACTCTCACCTCTGTCCCAGACAAACTTCCTCTCTTCCTCTCCCCCTTCCTTGGATTCTCTCTGCGCCTCTCTTACATCTGCCATCACTTTCTCCCCCCTTTCCCTACTCTCTCCTACGACCTCTCCTCCCGACTCCTTCCACACCTCCTTGCCGCTCTTCCCTTCCAACTTGGCTCCTGCCTCGCTTCCTGTGCACTCTGCACCTTCCGCTCCCCCTACTCTTCCCTCCAGCACCTTTCTGATCTTCTCTAACTCCTCTGCTATCTTGCACCACACCCTCATGCTCTGCGACTCCTCCATCTCCCCCCTCTGTCTTCCGTCTCCTTCGCTCCACGTACCTTCTTCTTCTCTGCCTGCGCCCCCTCTCCTGCACCACCCCTTCTGCTTCCTTCAGTCTTCTGTCTCGACCCTCCGCTCCCCTTCTCACTCCCCGTCCGCTCCTCCACCTACTCTCACGGGTCTCTTCTTCCTCCTATAAACAAAACCTTCTCAGATCTTACTTCCCTCTCTCCTTCTCTCTCTCTCTCTCTCTCTCTCTCCTCTCACCACGCTCTCTCTCTCTCTCTCATCTCATCTCATCCTCTCCTCTCTCTCTCTCAACTCTCTCTCTCCTCTCTCCTCCTCTCTCATCTCCTCTCTCGAGCTCCTCTCTCGCTCGACTCTCTCTCTCTCACTCTCTCTCGCTCTCAATCTCTCTCTCTCTCTCCCTCTCTCTCTCTCGTCTACTCCGCTCCTCTCCTCTCTCTACTCCCTCTCTCCTCTCTTCTCATCTCCTCCTCCATCTCCGCTCCTCTCTCTCTCTCCCTCCATCTCTCTCATCTCCTCTCTCTCTCCCTCTCTCTCTCTCTCCTCTCTCTCATCTCTCTCTCTCTCTCTCTCTCTTACTCTCACTCCCTTCTCCGCTTCCTCGTTCTTCCCCTCTCTCTCTCCTCTCCATCTCCTCTAACCCTCAATCGTGTCGTGTGTGTGTGTTCCCGCGGCCAACCTCTCATCCCCCTTCTTCTTCTCCCTTACTTACTTTATTCTCTCCTTGACTCCACTCACTCCTACTTTCCCTCTCTTCTGCTTTCTTCCTCGCCTTCCTTGACTTCTCTTTTCCGCTTTTCTACCTTTCCGCTTTTCCGCTTCTCCTTTACCGATCAGCTCTTCATTGCCTTGCGACCACTAGCTTCCACATGCTATTGCCTAGCGCGCACCTCCTCGATCGAACCATCGTCTCGATCCATCGATTTCTCGATTTCTTCCGCTCCTCTCCCATTGGCTGCCGTGCAGTTCTCTTGCGCGCTCGCCTTAATCCAAACGCCTCTCACGCCAACTCCTCCGTCGCCGGTATCTACTCTCTCCTCCTTACCGACCTGCTCTGCCCGCAGCACACTCTTGCGCGCCACGTCCTACCGCCCCGCAGTGGTGCCAACATGCTCTTTCGGAGCAGTCGCCTCCCCGCGCCGGCTCGGACCGATACCTCCATAGCGCCTTCTTCTCGTCGACAGCCAACCAGCGGACTCCACGTCTCCACTTCTGCCCGCCAGGCCCTGCTCCAGCTCCAGCTAACACTCCCCTTCCACCGCCTCTCACCTCTTCCATCCCCGGCGACCTCCTTCCAGTTCCTCACCGTCATCCTAACCTCACTTTCAACTCTTCTCTTCTCCCTCGGTTTCTGGCCACATCACCTCGAATCTTTCCTCACCTCCAATGCCTCTTCTTCCTCTCAACCTCCTTCGTAACCTTCTTCATTCCTGCGCCTCCACCCTTTCACACAATTCTGTCTTCGACCCAATTTCTACCTCCTCGAGCTTTCCACCTGTTCCCCCGCCGAGGGCTAACGGGGGACCTCAAATAAATATTAAAATAATGTCGAATAAATTTTAAATAAATGTTTTTTTAAATCATTATATTTCGACCATAGATCTGAGTCAGGCCTACTTCCAGATTCCGTTATCGAAAAGGAGTCGGGAGATCACGGCTTTCGCGGTACCGGGAAAAGGCCTTTTTCATTTCAAGCGGATGCCGTTTGGCTTAACGGGAGCCCCCGCAACCTTTCAGAGATTATTAGATCGGTTGATCGGACCAGAGATGGACCCGTACGCGTTCGCGTATTTAGACGATATCGTGGTGGCTACCGAAACGTTCGAGGAGCATCTCGAGTGGTTGAACCGCGTTTTCGAGCGTATTCGCGAAGCGGGCTTGACAATAAACCCCGAGAAGAGCAAATTCTGTCGCTCTCAGGTGAAGTATCTAGGATTTTTGGTCCAACGGGAGGGGTTGAAGGTCGACCCCGACAAGACCGTTACGATTAGGGAATATCCCGCGCCGCGTAACCTTCGGCAATTGCGGCGGTTTATTGGTATGGCGTCGTGGTACCGCCGTTTTATCCCGCAGTGCGCTACTCGCCTAGAGCCGTTAACGCGACTACTTAAAAAGAATCAGGTGTGGGAGTGGGGCGAGGACCAACAAGCCGCGTTCGAGACTATTAAGGAGTGTCTCACTTCTCCACCCACCTTGTCGTGTCCGGACTTCAGCATACCGTTTGAATTACAGATCGACGCCAGTTCCGTCGGCTTAGGCGCGGTGCTGACACAACAGATAAACGGGGCCGAACCTGTAATTGCTTTCGCGAGTAGGGCCCTGTCTGACGCGGAAAAGAAATACTCTACCACCGAGCAAGAGTGCCTAGCGGTCATATGGGCGATTAAAAAGTTTAGGCCGTATCTAGAAGGCTACCGATTTACTGTCATAACGGACCATAGCAGCCTCCGGTGGCTACATAATTTAAAGAATCCGACGGGACGCTTAGCAAGGTGGGCTCTCGAGTTGCTCGAGTACGATTATAGTATCGAGCACCGAAAGGGTGCGATGCACCACGTGCCGGATGCGCTCTCGCGAATTTACGAACAGGACGTTGAGTTGTGCGCGGTCGCCGCCGTCGAGGACGAGTGGTACGTAAAACGATTAAACGAGGTTAACGAACGCCCGCGTCGATTCCCGGGATGGAAAATAGACGAAGGAAAATTATATTTCCGCCGACCTCGCCCTGTCATAAACGAGACCATAGTTGATTTAGACCAATGGAAGCTCGTCGTGCCGAAGGAGTCGCGCGAGGAGATAATACGCGAGAGTCACGATCCGCCTCAGGCCGGACACTTGGGCGTGGAAAAAACCTACCGCCGTATCGCGATAAGATATTATTGGCCGCAGATGTTTAAGGATATCGCCCGGTACGTGCGCCGGTGCGATACCTGCCAACGAACTAAAGTGGAGCAAGACGTTCCCGCGGGATTAATGGGTCAGCGGGTAATCGAGGCTCCGTGGACAGTTATCGCCGCGGATATCATGGGGCCGCTCCCGCCCAGTAAATCGGGGCACGCGTATCTTCTTGTGGTTCAGGATCTATTCACAAAGTGGATTGAGTGCTGCCCACTCCGTAAGGCGACCGGCAAAAAGATTCGGGAAGCGATCGAGGATCTCGTCATTTTTCGTTAGGGCGCGCCGCGCGTGCTGCTGACCGATAATGGTACCGAGTTTCTGAATCGCGAAATACAATCGTTGGCTGAGCAATATGGGTTTCACCATTCGACGGTACCGCCGTACCACCCTCAGGCGAACCCCGTCGAGAGGGTTAACAGGGTCCTTAAAACAATGATTACTGCCTTTTTGGGACGAGACCATCGTGAATGGGACCAACATATTCATGAATTTCGTTTCGCGTATAATTCCGCGTATCACACGTCGCTACAAGCGACACCGGCGTTTTTAAATTTCGGGAGGGAACCACAGCCGGTCAATGTATTCCGCGGCCGAAACGAGGCGGCCGAAGTGGAACTCGCGGACCCGGAAAAGTGGGGCGAAAGGATGGCGCGAATCCGACTACTGCGGGAATGGATCGTGGAGAACTTGGAGGCCGCGAGACAAAAGCAAACGCGGTATTATAATTTGCGTAAGCGGGATCGGCAGTTTGCGGTAGGCGAACAGGTGTTAAGCCTTGTGTACACGATACTAGAAATCGGTCCGAGTTTCGGTTTAAGCCAATGAAACTGCTGCTTTTCTGTAAGAGCTGCAAGTTGATTGGCTTAAACCGAAACTCGGACCGATTTCTAGTATCGTGTACACAAGGCTTTAAAAAGACAACACGTTTTATCGTCCGCCGCACAACACGTTTCTGCGAAATTGGCCGCAAAATTCCATGGCCCGTTTACCGTTAACAGGATTCTGTCGCCAGTCGTATATGAACTCGCCGATTCGTTAGGCAACTCGGTAGGAAAAATCCACGTTAAGGATTTAAAACCTTATCACGGTTAAGTTTTTGTAAATAGAGTGAGATCCTTGAACCCACCCCCGAGACCTCCGTTCATTTGTTAGTTTCCGAATTGCGAAAAACATCGCCGTTAGAGTACTCGTCGTATCCGATACTAAGCGTTGCCGCGTAAGCCCGATAATACGTAGTAGAGCCACGATAGAAATAAAGTTGCGCTCCCGTTCTGGGGTCGGCGCGTCATTTCGCGTTGGTGTTGGTGTGCTCGCCGAAAGCGGCGTAGCGAACTTAGCCACGGTACAAGCCGGCGTACCGGGCTACTAAAGGGTGCATCCCCGTTGTAGTCGACGCGTCCTAAGAATAGAAGGGCGGTCGACTCTGACGAAAAATCGTCGACGCGTCCTAGGAATAGAAGGGCGGTTGACACTTAGCGTGGTTAAATCGTCGACGCGTCCTAAGAATAGAAGGGCGGTCGACATTTAACGTGGTTTTTAGGCGGTCGGCACCAAGCGCGAGGCAACTAATCGTCGTAGGCCATCGTAAAAGTCCGACTTGCGTCGTGTCTGTACACGAAGGGAAACGGTCGAAACTTGCGTTCCGAACTACGATTCCGAGGTTCTTGCGACGCGTGGGAAGGGGACTAGAATAAGGATGGCTTCTTTTTGTGTGATATTTTCTTTGTGTTTTGTATCGTCACATCTTGTGTTGGTCTGGAGCCCTTCGCTGGAGATCTCGATCGCACGAGCGCTCTCACGGTAGCCCCGGGGAGGCGAGTGACTAAAGTGGAGGCAACCGAGCCCGGTATGCTCCCTCTTGGGGTGGGGTGTTGTGACGTTGCAGTTTCGCTGCATGGTTGCAGCGCCCCGCCGCCGTCACAAGGCGCGGGTTTCGCGACCTTTTTCACGCCCGAGGACGGTTCAACGAATCGATGCGAGATCTCCAGGGGCATATTATAATTGCGTTACAAATTACTGATCCCTTTTATTTTATTTTGTATCATTTGCGTGGCGCCTCACCGAGCCGAAGACCGGAGTTTCCTGAGAGGATGCAGAGGACGCGAAAGCGGAGTCGACGAGAAGGGTAACGGCGAGAGACCGGACGACGGAAAGCGGATCGAAGCGACTCGCGGGCCGCCGAGAGCGACGGAGCGCAGGAAAACACGCGCGCGGCGCGTGACACAGCGGCGGGCGGACCCATAATGGCAGGGCCCCGGGACGCCGGGGCTAAATCAGCTCATCTGCCCTCCTCACACTGCTGACCGGATTCCGGGATAGGCGGCCGCCATTCCCGAACCGAAAAGGAGGAACACGGAGGCAGACACGTCCCGTCCGCCGCCGGGAAGAATCCCGGAAAAGTTGCCACGCGAGCGAAGGGCCGTTTAGCGCCCTGCGGAAAGCCGTAATTCACGGCCCTACGCACGAATCCGCCGCGAGCCTGCGAGCTCACCCCTCATTGGTCCGCGCTCCAACGTCGCGGGGCCGCGTACGCCCGGGGTGGGGTGCGCTATCGATTCCGCCATCGAGCGAAATTTCGGGAGCATTCGTGGATCGTCCTCGATAACCGACGCACGTCAAAGGCCAAGTCGCGATATTCTCTTCGCGTTAAGTCGCATTTTGGGAGCTGAGTACGACGTCCGGCTGCTCTCTTTCGACCCTTGGGACGACGGCGAGGACCCTCGGGAGAGAATCTGCCTACGGTGAGGTTGCCTCGGTAACGTTTTATGTAAAGCCACGACACCGCTCCCCGGGTCGCGCTCTCGCTCGGGAAAATTCGCGATAATTAGCGTATTCGCCGACAAGGCGTATTTAGCGATCGATAGCGAGAGCGAGGGGCACCGGAATGGTCTCGTGGCCGTGGGATCGCGATCGAAATCTACGAACCTCTGGAGATCGCGGTAGGCGCGTCGATGACGACGTTCGATATCGCGAATACGCCATTTCTCGCGCCCTTCACGTTCACGACCGCGTGTCTCGTTATGCGTAGTATTGCGCCCGGTCGAATCGTAGATTCTGCACGCGATATTAATGGCGTCAGAGGGATATTCGCGTTGGTTTAATTGCGTTACTTACGATTCGCGTTCGGGCATTTAGACTATCCTCGCGATATCGGCTGCGTTGAGATATTATTCGCGGTAGGATGTGGTTCGCCTTAAGATACCATCCGCGTCGACCTAAGGTTGCGTCTCGTTATTACTCGCGGTAATTCCGTAATCTTTCTCGCGTTAATTCGAGTATTTCGCGTTATGCCGAGTGTCTCGGCGCATCATTTTTCGCGTTGGACGATTGCTGACGATCGCGGGTGTTGCGTTCGATCAGAATCACTTGCGTATTCTCCGTTTCGTGCGTTAGGATAAATCGGTCATTTCGCGTTAGTTATAGCATTGGTCGCGGTAATTCCGTCTATTTTCTCGCGTTAGTTTAGTATTTCGCGTTACATCAAGCGCCCCGGCGCCTTATTCTTCGCGTGAGGATATCCCTGGCGATATCACATGTTGCGTTCGTTCCTTCTTGCGTTGGGACGTTACTCGCGTCGCGCTCGTGCGTTAGTTTAAGATTACTCTTTGCGTTAGTTTAAGATTACTCTTTGCGTTAGTTTATGATTATTCCCTGCGTTAGATTGAGATTATTACTTGCGTTAGAGTAAGATTCTTATGGCGACAGAATCCCGGCACGGGTTTGGGAACTTGCGTTCACGCGCTCCAAGCGTGGCGCATTATCATTTCGCGGTATTTCGCGCTATTATTTCGCGTTTATTTCCGTTATGTCGTAGTCAGTCGTAATTTGTACCGATATTCTATGTGATTTGTCCGCGAACCTTTCTACTATTATTAGCTGTGAAATTATATGATCTCGATGATTTTGTAAGTTTAGTTTTCCCCACACGTTCTCTTGCTGCGCCTTCCGCGCGTTTACTGAGTTAACGTAATTTTCCGTTTATTTCTGGCGTCCGCGTTATCATATTTTGTATTCGAAATTTGACGCCCGCGTTATCTACCACCTGCTATTTGCTTTTGTTTTAAAAGCCACATTGGCACTTACTGTTCCATCCAGAAATTTCTACCGAATAAAGGTTATCTTTTATCTGTTAACCGCTTGAGTTCGTGATCTTGATTATTTTGCGTCACCCCGCCGAATACCGCGCTGCCCTTCATCAACCCCGCCCTGCTATTAGGTCGAGCTAGCCATTCCCTCGCACACCGACTCATTTCGTTTTGCGTCTCGTTTTTGGTTTCTCGCGATTTCGCGGACGCGAATTTACGCGTCTGGCGCCCAACATTAGAATCTTTTCGTGGAGTGTCGGAGGTGCGAGAGAATCACCGGGGAGGCCTACCATCCTGCTCTCCTTTCCCCTTTTGATCCGGCACACGTCCCGGACCGCTCCGGGAGTGAAAAAGTCGTGACAATATATACATATAAACACAGCTGATTGAGCTGATACGAATATAAAGTTAATAAAATAGAGACGTATGTATGTAAAAATATTTATTATAAAAAACTATTGAATTATTTATTATTAAAGTAGTTATTATTATTAAATTATTTGTTATTTGAATTTAATATCAAAATTGTTTTTTTAACCTCACATATTTTTAACCTTACCCGAAAAAACCACTTTTTTCAAATAAAATATGAATTTTCAGAGTTTAAAATGCCGTCTTGTTGTATTTCACAATGCAAGAATTATTCTCAGAAAGGCTTTTCCCTTTACTCGCTTCCCGCAGATGAGCATTATGGATTGCTAATATTGAGAAATATGATTTGAATAACTTATCTAAGAAATTGTTTATATGCGAGGTAAGATATCAAATATCTTTGTTATGAAATTAAGAAACAATTCTTTTTTATTTATGTATATATTATTTAGATACACTTTTCTGATGATATGTGGGAGAAGCCTCGCAGTGATGGAAAGCGGAAATTAAAGCAAAACGCAGTTCCAACAATTTTTAATAATATACTTACTTGTGATGTAAGTTAATTTTTTTTAGCGCTTACATTATCATTAAATTTAATTTTTAATTGTATAAATCAATAATAAATTTGTACTTGCAGGCTGATACAAGAAATGTTAAAAATCAAAATCAAAAATCATCATCAAAGTCAGCTTTGAAGATAGTTTTAAACAATGAAGATCAATTTGATGATAACAAAACCAGCTCAGATCTTTCTATGCAAATATCAAACTTTTCTGAAGCTAAAGAATGTTTCACAGAAGCAGAACAATTATCTGTTGTAGAAGATGTATTAGAGTCACCTCTAATATATAATCAAAATGATTATGAGAATTTGAAACTAAAACTTCAACAAGCAGAATTAAGAACGCAAGAAGCAACACAAAAACTACAGCAAGCAAACATAATTATTCATAAAACTGAAAGATCAAGAAAGATATTAAAAAAACATGTAAGAAGACTGATAGATGAAAAGAAAAAAATTGAACTAGACAATTTAAAGTCAAAACTAAAATTAAATTTGAGAAAACGATTTAACGATGATCAAATTCAAATTATTCTTGGTCAAAATTCACGCGGCTTTAAGTGGTCGGACAACACAATTCTGAAAGCATTACAATTAAGGTTTTTGTGTGGCAGCAATGGATATAATGAATTAGTAAAGCACCATATACCTTTACCATCAGAACGTACTTTACGAAGAAAAAAAGAAGGCATTGATTTCGAACCAGGAATATTAGAGGACGTTTTTGATATTTTAAAAAAACAAATATCATTGTTTAAAGATGAGCGAGAAAAGGATGCTGTAATTGCTATTGACGAAATGAGCATAGTACCTGGAGAACAATTTGATCCTTCCACCCTTTCATATATTGGCAATAGTAGTATGCCTGACAGTTCAGGTATACCTCTTTCCTAAGAACCATTCTTATAACATGTCACAAATGCCCCGTTACAAGACACAAAGGATAATATAACTATTAGTTTAAAAATGTAATTTCCACTTGCACTTGGTAGTTGCAGTTGTTTAAAAAAGTTAAAAGTTAACAATTTTCTTTTCATAAAGGCAACTGCTAAGTACAGTCGTTCAAGGAAAGGTTGCAACACTTTTTTTTGATGATTTTTGGAACGCGCAGAAATTTTGAGATCGCGATCCACCATCTCTGTATACACGTAGTGAACGGTTATGATAGCTGTCAAAGTGAGCTATACAAGGTGGAGGTTCACGAAATGTATCTTGTGCGCCGCGGAAAATCTTAAGATATCAACTGGATACTGTAATATCGGGGTTAGTATAAAAGAATAAGCTAAATAGACCATTTTATTTTATAAATTAATTTTTATTTTCAAGACATGTGTAACATTAAAAATTAATGTAATATAAACATATTAATATAATTATTTATAATAATTATATTAATTATTATAATAATTATATTAATTATTATAATAATTATATTAATTATATTAATTATATTAATTATATTAATTATTTATAATAATTATATTAATATATTGTGTTATATGTTATGTTAATTTTAATTACATAATTAATTACATAATTAATAACATTAAAATTACAATAATTAATAACATATTAATTTTAATACATAATATTAATACATAATTAATATAACAGTAAAATTAACCGGTGTCTGGATTAATGTTCGGCAAGCAGAGGACATCAGTCGATTGAAGAAGCTGCCGTGGAAGACGTGGATGCTGAGACTGCGAAACCACATCAATGCTTCAAAGCCAATCCTTCTCGTCAAATAACGATGAAGTAATCTTTCTAAAAAATTACAATTATAAAAATTAATTACTTGCAAATTCTGTTTTAGTACAAAATCATTATTTTATTATAATTATATTAAGTTGAGGAGATAGATTTACTTACATAAAATTGCCAGATCGCTGATTACTATTGACTGTTCAGTAAGAACAGATCAATCGCAATCTGTTGTCCGCTGCAATCCAGAGCGAATCTCTTGTAGAAATTCGTTGTGGGATTAAGATGTGCATGTCTTTGTTCACTCTAGTACTGGGATCTTCTCTCGGCTGCAGGGCCCCTGGACCGATATTAGGCAGGCATGTTTGGAAAACGGCGATACGCCCTCGGGTGGTAGAGAGGAGTTTGTGAACAGCTTGACGACCGGCACCAAGGGCGTTGTTATTATTAAGAGTGCCACAGAACTTGATGGGCAGCTAGGCGAGAAGGTCGCGGAATCGGCAGGCCCATAGATATTTCAGATGACTTTTGCCTTGTGCCGTGTTCATTCAAGATTTTCATTCCTTCATTCGTTCATTTATTAACGAGAGTTGTTCACGTTAAAATCATTCAATGTCAAACATATTATTCATTTATTCATACATCATCTTGGTGAAAAAACTTCTCATATTTTCTCAGAAATTTTGCAAGAATTGGAACTTATAAAAAATTCTGAAGAAGTATATGATATTTCTCAGATACTTTCAGAAATAATTGAAGATTTTTAGAATATTTCAATATCCGTATATATGAAAATTTCTGATAAATTGCACAGATTTTCTCATATTTATTCAAGTTTCTACAAGGATATATTAGCGAAAAATATTTTATTCTTATTTTGTCTGAGTTTTTCAATTTGTATAAAAAATCTGAAAATTT
The DNA here is from genome assembly GCF_030848795.1 of Temnothorax nylanderi. Lineage (NCBI taxonomy): Eukaryota > Metazoa > Arthropoda > Insecta > Hymenoptera > Formicidae > Temnothorax > Temnothorax nylanderi. The sequence goes on along the minus strand of NW_027249646.1, from coordinate 93,347 downwards.
CTAAGTATTCTAAAAAAATCAAAAATGTTTATAGAAATTTTGATTAATAATGTGAAAAATTTTGATATTTTTTCACCAAGGCATCCATGGAAAGTATTAATACCGTGTGACACTTCCATGATTCTCTATTACTGCATTTAATCTTTGGGGCATAGATAAATTTTAAAATAATTCAGGCCTTGCGCGAAACCTTCCCATACGTTGAGAACATGTTGCGCTAATGCCTCGCGTCTACGTGGAAATTGGGGATTCCATATTTTCTGAGTAGCTTGTTCCTCTCGTTTTTCATAATGTTACACGCTCAGATTCATCCGACGAAAATACCTTCTCTTTCGAGAAAATGGTATTTGTCCATTCATGCTCCCATGCCAAATGCTGCAAGGCAAAAGCCATCCGTTGTTCTTTGTGGCGTTCAATTAATTGTTTATATGGAGCCAGTTTATATCGATTATATCTCTGTTCCCGCTCTCTGCGCCGCACGGTTTGCGCTATCGCATATTAGGAGCCTATCTCATAATAGGGGACTTTCCTCTACATTGCAAAGAAGTACGGTATACAAATTAGTGCGACAATTTAAAATAGACGGCCATATAAATTCTCGGCCAATAACAAGGCGTCCACGATGCACTACCGTCGAGGAAGATCAACAACTTTTAAATTTAGTTCAGAAGACCGGATTCCGCTCAGCGGCGCAGCAAACGGTAGCGGAAGTTGGTTTGAATTGTTGCGCGCTAACCGTGCGACGCAGATGGCGGGAACAGAGATACAATCGATATAAACCGGCTCAATATAAACAATTAACCGAACGCCACAAAGAACAACGGATGGCTTTTACCTTGCAGCATTTGGCATGGGAATATGAATGGACAAATACCATTTTTTCGAATGAGAAGGTATTTTCGACGGATGAATCTGAGCCTGTAACATTATGGAAAACGAGAGGAACAAGCTACTCAGAAAATATGGAATCCTCAATTTCCACGTAGACGCGAGGCATTGGCGCAACAGTTCTCAACGTATGGGAAGGTTTCCGCGCAAGGCCTGAGTTATTCTGAAATTTAGTTGCATCTATGCCCCAAAAATTAAATGCAGTAATAGAGAATCATGTCACACGGTATTAATACTATGTGATCTTCCATGGATGTCCTGGTGAAAAAATATCAAAATTTTTCACATTATTAATCAGAATTTCTATAAAAATTTTCAGATTTTTTTTTTGAATACTCAGAGAAATTTTCAGATTTTTTATACGAATTGAAAAACTCAGACAAAATAAGAATAAATATTTTTCGCAAATATATCCTTGTAGAAATCTGAATAAATATGAGAAAATCTGTGCAATTTATCAGAAATTTTCACATATACGGATATTGAAATATTCTATAAATCTTCATCTAATTAATTCTGAAAGTATCTGAGAAATATCATATACCTCTTCAGAATTTTTCATAAGTCCCAATTCTTGCAAAATTTCTGAGAAAATATGAGAGATTTTCTGAGAAATTTTTTCACCAAGGTGATGTATGAATAAATAAATGATATGTTTGACATTGAATGATTGTAACGTGAACTCTCGTTAATGAATGGAATGAATAAACGAATGAAGGAATAAATCTTGAATGAACACGGCACAAGGTAAAAATTATCCGAAATATCTTTGGGCCTGCCGATTCCGCAACCTTCTCGCCTAGCTGCCTATCAAGTTGTGTGGCACTCTTGATGATAACAACGCCCTTGGTGCCGGTCTTCAAGCTACTCACAAACTCCTCTCCACCACCCGAGGACGTATCGCCGTTTTCGAAACATCCCTGCCTAATATCGATCCAGGGGCCCTGCAGCCGAGAGAAGATCCCAGTACTAGAGTGAACAAAGACGTGCACATCTTAATCCCACAACGAATTTCTACAAGAGATTCGTTCTGGATTGCAGCGGACAACAGATTGCGATTGATCTGTTCTTACCGAACAATCAATAGTAATCAGCGATCTGGCAATTTTATGTAAGTAAATCTATCTTCTCAACTTAATATAATTATAATAAAATGATGATTTTGTACTAAAACTGAATTTGCAAGTAATTAATTTTTATAATTGTAATTTTTTAGAAAGATTACTTCATCGTTATTTGACGAGAAGGATTGGCTTTGAAGCGGTGATGTGACTTCGCGGTCTCAGCATCCACGTCTTCCACGGCAGCTTCTTCGATCGACTGATGTCCTCTGCTTGCCGAACATTAATCCAGACACCGGTTAATTTTACTGTTATATTAATTATGTATTAATAATATGTATTAAAATTAATATGTTATTAATTAATTTTAATGTTATTAATTATGTAATTAATTATGTAATTAAAATTAATATAACATATAACACAATATATTAATATAATTATTATAAATAATTAATATATTGTTAATATAATTATTATAATAATTAATATAATTATTATAAATAATTATATTAATATGTTTATATTACATTAATTTTTAATGTTACACATGTCTTGAAAATAAAAATTAATTTATAAAATAAAATTGTCTATTTAGCTTATTCTTTTATACTAACCCCGATATTACAGTATCCAGTTGATATCTTAAGATTTTCCGCGGCGCACAAGATACATTTCGTGAACCTCCACCTTGTATAGTTCACTTTGACAGCTATCATAACCGTTCACTACGTGTATACAGAGATGGTGAATCGCGATCTCAAAATTACTGCGCGTTCCAAAAATCATCAAAAAAAAGTGTTGCAACCTTTCCGTGAACGACTGTACAACCAGTAATAATATTTTTAATTAGTACTTGCGACTGGCAACGAGGCATTTGCATTACTTCAACAAAAAAGAACAGATTTTATATTGTAGTTCTTTTTTGCAGAAATTGCAAAATTTTAAAAGTTTTGTATTTACAATAGAAGAAAAAATTTTTTTCTTTCACAGGACAATTTCAAAAAGCGTCACATGCTTTAGTCATAATGCTTGCTGGTATTTTTTCGCGGTGGAAACAAGTTGTTGCCTACTACTATACGCCCAATGGATTTAACGGTACCAATTTAAAAACTATTATAGAAACAGTAATTAGAAAAGCGGAATCCATTGGTTTATATGTACATAGTATAACATCCGATATGGGACCCGTAAATCAGTCTATGTGGAAAGCATTTGGAATTTCAAATGGAAAATTTTCTTCCATTCAAAATTCAATATGTCATCCTATTGATAATACACGAAAATTGTTTTTTTTTGCTGATGCGCCACATCTTTTAAAAAATTTAAGATCAAGTCTGGAAAATAATAAAATAATACAACTACCACAGACATTCGTGCATACTCATAAATTATCTTCTTGTATCGTACAATTCAAGCATTTAAGTGAATTAGTTGAATTGCAAGAAAATTCAGTCCTCAAATTAACTCCTAAACTTCACCGTAGTGATATTATTTCCGGAAAATATAATAAAATGAAGGTAAATAAAGCGAAAAATGTTATGAGCACGGATACCAGTAGTGCACTCAAATTTCTTGCTGAAGAAAATTGTAAAATAGAATATGAAACAACAGCATCATTTATAGAAGTTGTTTCCAAATGGTTTACACTTGTTACATCACGATCTCAAAAAGTAGCATTAGGTAAAACATTAGGCAATGAAAAAAGTGAACAAAAATATAATCAAAGTGTTGAATTTCTAGAGTCTATTATAGAACTATTCAGAAATATTGAAATAGGTGAAAATCACAAATTCAAACCCGTCCAATGTGGTATCATGATTACTACAAAATCTATTATCGAGCTAACAAAATATTTGATAAATGAAAGAGGCTACGTATTTGTATTAACAGGTCGGTTTACGCAGGACTGTGTCGAGAATTTATTTTCAGGAATAAGAGCAAAACATCAAATACCCAATGCCTTACAATTCAAGCAAGACTTAAAAGAACTTTGCATATCTCGACATATATAAAACCATCTAAATATTCAAATTATGATCTAAATGATAGAGAATTTCTATGTGACTTCTTGAATAAACAAAAAAAAAAAGAAATTTAGGACAATTTCCCAATATTTCTATTGATGTTAGTTCCAAACATATAAATTTTAATAATATAGAATTAAATGTATTATATAATATAGCTGGCTATATTGTTAACAGTATTGCTAGAGGTAAAAGTGCAATATGCGCAACTTGTTTAAATTCTGCTGGTTCAACAGAATATAATACAAATATGATTTTGTATGCAAAATTTGTGCATTTAAAATGTTTCCGAAATAATACATTATTTTTTGTTACCGCAGATGTTTTTAAATATTTTATTGATATGGAAGTTATTATTCAGCAATATTTACCTCATTTAAATAATGTTAAATGTAATTTAATTAGTTTTTTTATTGAAAAAATGAAAAATATTTCTTGTACAAGTCTTAACAACTGTCATGAATTAAGTTTTAAAATTAAGAAACGATTTATTGCATATAGAATAAAAATTTCATGCATGAAAGGTCGATTAACTAAAAAAATATATAGTAGCAAAACAATGGCTATGCATACATTAATTCGTTAAATTATATTTTAAAATGTATACATAATGTTTACTTCATTTTAATTTAAAATTAAAAAGAAATTTACTAATTATTCGCAATTTTTATTTCACTCCTTTTCAAATTATTATGCTTCTCTCTGACAACATCTATTGGTTCCGCCATGCTTTTACAAAAGTTGTTTCGACCAATAGGAAGGAACACGAACGTGGCCAGACTCTATATATAGGGACTCTAGAGTGAACATACTGGTTATACTTTATACTGTGCATACACCATGGGTGTAGGGAGTCATCAAAAAAGAAGAGGAAGTTTGCGATTTGTTATTTAATCTACAGAATAAAAAACTTGTAAAAAATGGTCGTAGTTATTGGATTTGAAGGTAGCGCGAATAAATTGGGTGTAGGAATAATTCGCGATCAAAACGTATTATCGAACGTACGCCACACTTATGTTACTCCGCCAGGAGAAGGTAACCTCAAAATAATATTTTGTAAATATGCAAGCATATATATTAAATGTTTTATATTTATTAATATAAGTTAATTTTTGAGTTATTTATATTTTCCATTTAATTTGTACTACTTACTGTCCATCTGTCATTTCAAAACGATTCAATTAACTTCCGCAGTTAGTTGGAATACAGAAGGGAAAAAAATAGATTAAATAAAGTTTTATTTCTTAAATTACTTATAAATACAATATTTTTATTTTTTAAAAAAATATCTTGTACATGTTGAATTAGGTTTATATTTAAAATATTAAAGGTTATATAAGAATCAAGTTTTACTTAGATTACAAAAATAAATTAATGTTATTAATTTTTTTTTACTTTCTTGTTAATCAGGACATTGTATTCTGTACGTTAACATTATATATATTTTTTGTTTACTTATTTCATTAGTGTTTTTATTATTTATTATATGTATTCTATTAGTTTGAGCTTAATTTATCAATACAAATCTAAAAATAAAATAAAATAATGATAAAAATAAAAAGCACATATTATACAGAGTATAAGCTTTTTAGTTATTTATCAAATAAAGTTTATTAGCTATTTTTTTAAGACTTTAATATATGTATATAGATTGGTCTAGTTTATATTTCTCTACACATTCTAAATAATTGTAATATGTAAATATTTTAACATGTAATCTAGATATGTTTTTATATTAGGTTTCTTGCCTAGAGAGACAGCGCAACATCATAGGAAACATATATTAGGTATCTTGCAAAAAGCATTAGACGATGCAAAGATTAGTCTGAAGGATGTGGATATTATTTGTTATACAAAGGGACCTGGAATGGGAGCACCATTGACAGTTGCTGCTTTAGTAGCTAGGACTGTTGCTCAATTATACAATAAACCTATGGTTGCAGTCAATCATTGTATTGGCCATATTGAGATGGGACGTTTAATCACTGGTACTGAAAATCCTACTGTTTTGTATGTTTCTGGTGGAAATACTCAAATCATCGCATATTCTCGACAAAGATATCGCATTTTTGGCGAAACAATTGATATAGCAGTTGGAAATTGTCTGGACAGATTTGCAAGGCTGCTAAAGCTTTCAAATAATCCTTCCCCTGGATATAATATAGAGCAGTTAGCAAAAAAGCAAGTAAATTTTTATCTGATTATTGTTTATTCTCAATATAAATATTAATCTTAAATTTATGCTCATGGATGTCATGTTTGCTGGATTCAACTAAAATTTTATGGATGTGAAAAGATGTGAAAAATTGGTACCACTACCATATGTTGTGAAAGGGATGGACGTATCATTCTCTGGTATTTTAAGTTACATAGAGGAACATCTTTCCAAGTGGCTTGATACGAAAGAGTTTACTCCTGAAGATTTATGTTTCTCTTTGCAAGAGACTGTATTTGCCATGCTCATCGAAATCACAGGTAATTCCAAGTAGATGAATTTTTTTTCTTGTTTTTTTCCTTGTTTGTTTACATCGAATAATATTGTAGAACGTGCAATGGCGCATATAGGCTCGAATGAGGTATTGATCGTGGGTGGTGTGGGATGTAATGAAAGACTGCAGGAAATGATGGGTGTCATGTGTAAGGAAAGGAATGCAACTCTTTATGCGACGGATGAGCGGTTCTGCATAGATAATGGTGTTATGATCGCGGTCGCCGGATTACTCCAATACAAATGTAAGGGTAGTACTCCTTGGATGCAAACTACTTGTGCTCAAAGATACCGGACAGATAACGTACATGTTTCCTGGAGAAAATAAAATGTTTTTAAGAAAATTTTTGTTGCAATATTTAAATTTCCATTATCAATATATTGATTGTTATAAAAAATATATATTTTCTACAATTTAATTTATAATTCATTTCATGTTAGAATGTTTTATTTTAATTCTAATAAAAGTAATGAGAGGACAGAATTAATAGATCAGAATATATATAAGTAAATATATATATATATATATACATATATATATTTACTTATATATCAGCGACATAGTTAATGTAGACCAAACCGTCTATTGACGTGAAGCCGGAAGTTGGCAGTTTAGAACAGTGAGAAAGTTATCTTGTATCTACTCTACTGTTTTCTCACTCCATCTTAGGGCCAAAGCACATAACATGGCGTAGCGATATACGACGGTCGTAGTCCTCGACCTGACAAATCAAGATACGCCAAAGCTTGTGCGTTACTTACGTCCACGACTACGATTGTCACATGTGCTTTGGCCCTAAAGGTGCCATTTCACGTTGACGCTCGACGCTCATTTTCAGCGAGCAAAAATCTTCAAATATAATATATTTTATTTATATATATATATAAATTTACTTATATAATATAAATAAGTAAAAAATATTATTTCTAGGGTCACGCGGTTTCGCTTTGACGCTAGCGTCAAGAAATAAAGCTGAATTTATTCAACATCCAGCGTTGACGCTGAATCGTCGTTGATCGTCTCAGTACAATCAAAAATAGGCTTCGAAATACGTAAAATATTAATTATTTTCAAGTAATATCTTCAAGTAATAATATTTTACGAATATATATATAAATAAAAAATATTTCTGAAGATTTTTGCTCACTGAAGATGAGCGTCGAGCCGATCGAGCGTCAACGTGAAAAGGCACCTTTAGAGTGACTGTCAAAAGTCGCCATTATTCGTGAGAAAGAAAGAGAGAAAATAGAAAATATTATATAAGCAGAGAGAAAGTCTGATATAAGATATTATAGAAAAAGACAGAAAGACAAAGTGAGAAAGCACTAGAACCAAATCAACTATCTCGCTCAGTCTTAAACTGCCAACATCCGACTTCAACGTCAACCAAGGTCGGTAAATGGACGATGGCGCTACCGACCTTGATGTCAACCGCTGCTACAGCAGAAGTATAGGAATGTTTGGTGTCTATGTATATACGTCATTGATATAATTAAGTATATAGGGTCACGGAAGAAATGCTTCAAGTAAAAGTTGTGTGGTATCGACAGGGACATCTTAAGGTCTTTTTACATAGAGGTCGTAAGTCGTAAGAATTGGCCAATCACAGTTCATTATTCTTCGACCGCAAGGAGAATTTATGTTATTTATGTTATAGGTTCATATTTTATTGATGGGACGTTGAATTGTGAAAAATACAAAAAATTTTTAACGCAAGTACTATTCACCTTATTAGAAGATGCCTTTACAGAGATGCAATTTTTCCTGGGTGGAAGTGCTTCGGAGATTTAAAGGTTATCTTCATTTTTTTAACTGGGAACATGTATTTTCGAACACCTACGATTGAAGCTTTTTCCAAGACAGTTTCAATGGTCATGGTTGTTCAAAGTCATGGAAAAAAGTTAAAAAATGAAAATTTATCGTGAATATTTCCGAAACAGAATACTCACGGTTTTATTAATTGAATCAAATTGAAATGTTATTTATGTTATAGGTTCATATTTTATTGATGGGACGTTGAATTGTGAAAAATACAAAAAATTTTTAACGCAAGTACTATTCACCTTATTAGAAGATGCCCCGTTTACCAAACCTTATAATATGATAGTTGTTCAGTACATTTCACATATGCTATTCGAAAATCGTTGGATTAGATGAATGGGAAGTCATAAATAGCCATTTCATCTAATCTAACAATTTTCTATTCAAAATTGCAGTTACAGCACATGCGGAATATGCTGGACAACCATCATATTATTAGGCCTGCCAAACGTGTAATAGGACATCTTCTAATAAGGATAGTACTTGCGTTAAAAATCTTTTGTATTGTTCACAATTTAACGTCCCATCAATAAAATATGAACAAATGACATAAATAATAACACATTTCGATTTAATTCAATTAATAAAACCACGAGTATTCTGTTTCGAAAATATTCACGATAAATTTTTATTTTTTAACTTTTTTCATGTCCATGACCATTGAAACTGTCTTGGAAAAGGTTTTAAGGTGCGATTTCACGATGACGCTCGACGCTGGATTCGAGCGTCAAATCTGGTCACGTGATAGATTCAGAGGGACGCGAAATATAACCTAACCACTGGATTGGCTGAAATGAGCGTCGAGTGTCAAAGCTAAACACAGTTTAGCTTTTTGACGCTCGAATCCAGCGTCGAGCGTCATCGTGAAATCGCACCTTTAATCATAGGTGTTCGAAAATGGATGGTCCCATTTAAAATAATAAGGGTGACCTTCAAATCTCCTAAGTACTTCTATCTGGGAAAAAATATCCGCAAGATGTCTCCTTCACAATTTTTACTTGAAGCATTTTTTTCTATCTCCAAATCTGTGGGAGTTATTCAGGTAGCCAGTCATGACTCATCCTGTATATACATTATATATACATTGTGTATGGAAAAGTAAGGTCAATTAACTAGGAGATAAAAGAGGAGCTTGAGTAGAATAAAAAAAGTACATAAACTTTCGTTGTATTCGCTATGATTTATAGAAAATAGTGTGTTATAGGTTTTACATTTGCAAAATAAACATGATCAACCTTCTTCTGAACACTCTTCTAGAGACCCATTAGACTATTATTTATGCTGAATATGTAATGTTGTGATTTGTGAGCCAATTGTGTTTACCGCGTCCGTACTGTGTCCATATCTGTTGTCGTCATGTCTCTATGCTTTATTTAAAAGACTACTGTATTCAGTCAGACTGTATCTACAACAAACAATACTAAAAGAAAGAGTGAAGACAACCAAGTGCTTTACACAGAAAATTGTATAGTGAGATCACAGATAGAAAATGTTTAGTAAAGCGGGGAGCACACACTTCTGCACAACGCATAATGCGTAAGCATAAGAAAATTGATTGGTCCATACACATGTGCATAAGGAAATAGACCAATCAGTTTTCTTATGCTTACGTTTTATTATGCGTTATGCAAAAGTCTGCGTTCCCCGTTAACGAGGAATATCGCGATATGCATTATCTTTATGGGTTTTGTGGTGGCAATGCTGCCACAGCTGAGAGGGAATATTCAGATGCGATTTCCGCGGCGAAAACATCCTAATAGACGAATGTTTGAAGCCTTACATCGAAGGATAGGAGAGACAGGTGTACTTCAACTACACCATCATGTTGATCGTCTAAGGCATAATGTGGACATGTGGATCGAGAAAATTATGCTTGCGCGAGGGAGGAAAGCATTTTGAACACTTATTCTAGTAAACGCAAAACATTGTAATCGGTCTTCAACAATGTATTGTATGTTTAGTTTGCAGATATAAAATACTATATGTATGAAGTGCTACACTTACTAAACCATAGCGAATACAACAAAAGTTTATATACATTTTTTTATTCTACTTAAGCTCCTCTTTCACCTCCTAGTTGGAGGTGACCTTATCTTTCCATTTACCCTGTATATATACAGGGTGTTGAAAAAAGGTGTTACCAAATTTTAGGAGTGTGTAGTACTCGTGAAAAGTCTTAATAAGTATTACTCCAAAAACCATTTATTTCCGAGTTATAAAGTATTCGATGTATTCTCCATTCGTTTTACGAGTATGCATTGTATAACGAGGCCGGTATTCATAATCAGATCTTATTTCAAGACCGTCTTAAGTAATATCTTAAGATGCTAATACGGCTCTGTGATTGGTTAATGACATCTTAAGATTGTACTTAAGATGGTCTTAAATATAAGAACTGACTATGAATACCGGCCGTAGAGACCCTGTAATCAGAGACTGGCCATCAGGCGATTTTTTCAAAATCCTGCGAGAGATAAGGTTATAAGAGAGAACGAGAAAGCGATATACATTCATAGAGATCCTTTACATTTATATTGTTTTCTCTTTCTCTCTTATATCTCTTTCTTTCTCTTGTTTTTGAAGAAAAATGGCGGACCAATCAAAAGTGGCCCCCTTATGGCCAGTCTCTGATTAGAGGGTCTCTAGTATAACGTATTTACACGCGACCCGTCCTTCACGAGCTTCTAAGGTTCACGAATAATGAACATCATCAAACTTTTGGAAAATATTCCTCTTCTACGTAGACAACAATCGTGGTTCATGCACGATGGTGCTCCTGCGAATTTTCTCATGATTGTTAGGCAACATTTATTGCTTCCTCATAGAGGAAGCTTTGTGATGGTGAAAAAATTTTTTTTCGAGATTTTGATGGAAATAGGTTTAGAATGTTCCAAAATGTCGAGAAATCATATTAGTAAAAAATGTCCGGAAGTGTGTGTGTGTGTGTGTGTGTGTGTGTGTGTGTGTGTGTGTGTGTGTGTGTGGTGTGTGCGTGTGTGCGTGTGTGTGTGTGCGTGCGTGCGTGTGTGTGTGTGTGTGTGTGTGTGTGTGTGTGTGTGTGTGTGTGTGTGTGTGTGTGTACGGATTTTTTGTACAAGCATTCTACTTCTACAATTTTTTAGATACCGGGTTGAATTTTGGTACACAAATAGAGTATCATAGAAAGTATGTCCTCCTTTAATTTTATTAAAATCTGTCGACCGGTATGGATTTTAAGGAGATTTTCATTTTTTAGAAAAGTGTGTTTTACGCTGTAGCTTTCTCAATATTTGAGATATCGATCTATTTCTAATTCTATTATATTTTTCAGTTTTTTCTACCCCTATTTCATATATAATTCTTTAAAATTTGGTTAATCAGTTCTTGAGTTATAGAAATTTCAGTAAACTTGACTGTTTTTTTAAACAGAAATTTTAAAGAATGATTGATTGATTAACCAAATTTTAAAAAATTATATATGAAATAGGGGTAGAAAAGACTGAAGAATATAATAGAATTAATAAAAATTGTTAATAATAAAGGGGTTACTGATTTCTGTTAAAAAAAACAGTCAAGTTTACTGAAATTTCTATAACTCAAGAACTGATTAACCAAATTTTAAAGAATTGTATATGAAATAGGGGTAGAAAAAATTGAAGAATATAATAAAATTAATAAAAATTGCTAATAAAGGGGTTACCGATTTCTGTTTAAAAAAATCAACGTGATTGCTCTAATTTCCGCAAATTTTGAGATATCAAGCTTAAGGGGGGATATACCTTTGTGAGGGCAAAATTTTTGACAATTTATTTAAGAAAGACAAAGCGATATTTTTAAATTCGGTTGTTTATACATCTTAATACAAGTCTTGAGGTAAAAGAAAAAAAAATTTTTTAAAATCATTTTGAAAGGCGCAGTGGCTGATAAAAGAAAACTCCTTTTTTTTATAGTCCTCCACGGGCGTACTCGTACAGGTCACAATTTTCAACCTAGGACAGAAAATAAAAAAGATTTAGAAATTAGATATAAAAAACTAGAAAAGTACGTAGGATTTTCCAAAAATATTGATTTTTAAAAAAATAGCGTCAATATGGAGGAAATATGTATTTTTTATCGAAACAATCGGTCGATTTTCGATCATAAAATCGTTAAATTTTAACTTATCGAAAAAATCCTACGTACTTTTCTAGTTTTTTATATCTAATTTCTAAATCTTTTTTATTTTTTGTCCTAGGTTGAAAATTGTGACCTGTACGAGTACGCCCGTGGAGGACTATGAAAAAAAGGAGTTTTCTTTTATCAGCCACTGCGCCTTTCGAAATAATTAAAAAAAAAATTTTTTCTTTTACCTCAAGACTTGTATTAAGATGTATAAACAACCGAATTTAAAAATATTGCTTTGTCTTTCTTAAATAAATTGTCAAAAATTTTGCCCTCACAAAGGTATATCCCCCCTTAATTTTTTTTTATAGATAGAGTATCATTAAAGGTAGGTTGGTGTTAAATTTAGCAAGGATCGGTGAAGGGATTACCGATTTCTGGCTATTTTTAGAAATGTCCGTGGTTGCTCTAATTTTCGTAAATTTTGAGATATCGACTAATATAACAGATATTAGTCGCAATAAAGCTTATCACAATAAAAAAAGTGTGCAAGTATAAACTTGCACATTGCTTCCTCATAGTTTTTAAGTGTGCAAGTAGAAACTCCACATTGCTTCCTCATAGTTTTTAAGTGTGCAAGTAGAAACTTGCACATTGCTTCCTCATAGTTTTTAAGTGTGCAAGTAAAAACTTGCACATTGCTTTCTCATAGTTTTTAAGTGTGCAAGTTTTAACTTGCACGCTTAAAAACTATGAGGAAGCAATGTGCAAGTTTTTAAGCAATTGTTTTCAGGCAAAGTGGATAGGAAGTGACGGTCCAGTTGTATGGCCATTTCGTTCATGGGATTTAAATCCGTTCAACTTTTATTTATGGGGACATTTGAAGAGCATAGTGTACACATCAGTTGACACATTGGATAAACTGATACAAAAAATAGAAAACTTTTGTTAATACGAAATAAACCTGAAATTTTTGAATATGTTCGATCTTCAATGAGAAAGTATACCGAATTGTGTATAGAAATGAATGGAGGGCATATCGTACATCTGCTGTAGAAAATGCTTTATATTCTTTATAACTCGGAAATAAATAGTTTTTGAGAATGGTTTTTTTTAAGACTTCTTGGTTCATGAGTACTACATACTTCTAAAATTTGATACCACCTTTTTTCAACACCGTGTATATGTATGTATAGGTATACAGGATAAACTGTTTAATATGACTGTTGCAAAAATGTTTAAAAAAAATACGTTGTATTAAAAAATTTTTTAGACTAAGACTGAAGTATTTTAAGTAGAATGTAAAATATGTGTAGAATGTAAAACGTAATGTTTGTTTGACCCTAGATGAAATTTAAAGTCAGGTTAGAGCTATTTTGATATTTTTTAATTCTCATTTATTACTATAAATTCTTGTAGTTGATATTGAGATGTTTTGACAATGGTGTAATTAATTTTTTTTTGTTAACTCTTCGTGGTCATACTTATCTACAATTTCATAATAGTCACACCGGGTTCAAAACCCCAGCGACTTTAAAATCGGTTGCCGCATTTACAGTATTTCATTATTTTGACTTGAAAAAATTACTTAACCCTCTTGAAATGTTGTAAAACCTGCCGCAATAATAATTTTGTTAATTACTTAATATTAACATATTTAAAAAAATCACAAAAGTTAAGGTACATGAAAAATGACTTTTTTTTAAATGTCAATTTTTGGTAGATGCACCACAAGGTCTGTTTCAAAGCTTGGAGTTAGTGTAATTCTGCTTTGAAAAATTTTTGGGGTTATGCTGACCCCTGTAGTGACCAGGAAGAGTTAAAAACTTCTTGAGTTATAAGCCATAGAAGTTATGACACCGTCGACATTAGTGTTACTTAAGCTGTACGATATGGAGGTTGTATAATTGAATTTATCTCTTGTGCGCGCATACACACACACACACACACACACACACACACACACACACACACACACACACACACACACACACACACATACATACACACACATATACATATGTAGGAAAAGAGTAGGTCATGTTGAGACACAGGGCATGTTGAGATACTGCTAGTTGGAGGAAAAGGGAGTTTTTTAGGTTGGCTGCACTGTCATCATTGCATGCCTTGTTTATCCAGGAGGTAACATAATCTTAGTTTTTGCAGTCAGATTGCATTGTTTTGTTGTGAGCGAAAGATAAGTGTTTTTGAATATTAAATGTAAATTTTAATTTGCCAAGGTAAACTGAATTAATTAATTTATTATGATTGTAGAAATTTTAGATTTATTACTGAATAATAGCCTATATAGTTGTGTTTAATTTCCACAGTTCGTATTTTTGCACAATAATCAATTTAGTTCGGTTTAGCTTTGTTAGCTTTGAAAACTGTTGTTGGGGCACTTTGAGACAAATAACTATGGAGCAGGTTGAGACATAAAACTTTTTGGAGTAAGATGAGACACTTTTAAAGATAACTGTATTTTAAAAGGTTGTTTCTTGTTTTAGATCTGTTGCTTATTGAAAATAATCAGATAACGGAAAAAACGTTAAGTAAAAGGTAATTTTGATGCCAACACAATGTTTTTTTATTCTAATATTTTTTTATGTTCTAATATATGTAGTTCCTATCTAATATATATTCACAAAAAAATCATAACACAAATTATTATTGATATGTCTCATTGTGCTTCACATTGTTTTAATCTCCCCTACTGGATGTCTCAACTTGCACTATTAGTGGGGCAGGTTGAGACACTTTAAAAACTGATTTCTTTTTATTATTTAGGAAATAAAGCACGCTAAACCAATAAACTTATTAAAATTTCAAAATTTAAGTAAATTTGTGTTGGAAATCACTTTAAAAAGAATTTTAGCATACATATTTAAAGAAATACAGCAAGTTAAATTTAGGTATCTCAACGTGCCCCATTTCTCCCAAAACTATATGTAAAACATTTTTTCAGTTTTTTTACCATGTTAACGATATACGCTTAAAAACATAATAGTTGATATTTTAAAGGGGGTGTTTTCTTCCCTTAATGTATGTAAAAAAATACTGCCTTTTATTTTTTATTACCTGTGCTATACATATTCAAAGTTTATCACTTGGGTTGTTTTTTGTTAAAAAATTTTTAACAAAAAATAATCTAACCATATTATTTTTAAAACAATTTCGATATTAACTGCAAAAATTTTTAATGATAAATAGAAATTTTCGTTAAAAAATTTTAAAATAACCTTTTATGTACAAAATTTTGTAATATAACGTAAATATATAAATATTATGATTAAATTTGTTTCTGTGTATGTGACAGAAAGAAAGTTTGTAATTGCAATCAAGGGAAAATTTACAATTTGCAATGTGCAATTTTATATATATTTTGTAAACATTTTTTGGATATTTATTTGTTTTGCTTGTATCAATTACTCTTTATCTTATTATTTTATACATAAAAATATTAATACATACAAAGTTGGAGAACAAATAACGCGAAATTTGTAATTTCTAGTGCTGTAAAAAATGTGTGGTACGTGTTATATTTTTCTTTTAAAAAATATCTGAAATTTTTATTTGAATTTCTTTTTATATTAAGAGACTATTGAAATATTTGTAGTAATATAATAAAATAGTCTATCCCCTGTATATATTTGTTGTACTAAATGATAAACAGAATAAAGATCAAAGCAGTTTTTAGTACTCAAATTATCGGTATGCAGTATTCTTTAATTAAAAATAGTATAGTTGAAATAGCGGACATTTTGGCTTTGCTTCGAATCATTTTCAGCAAGACAGTGTAACTTAAAAAAATTCACGTTCTCAGACAGTAAGAGATGAGCACTTCCAGATTGATAGATTTGTTGTTATGTCTGATTATATTGATCTGCAGTGACAGATTATATTGACCAAGTTTGATTTAAGTTTTTTTTATTAAGCATTCAAGAAAAAATCTTAAAAAAGATAAAAAAAGAAACAGTTTCGTGTTTGGAGAATAGTCATTGAATTTCATACACGATAAATTCTGATTTTTCCTAGATTATTTTAATTTATTTGCGTTTTAACTATTTTACAAAAAGTCATGTGTTCCAACATTGATGTCAGTGAGTTCTAAAAGAATATACTGTTTATCATTATTTAAAAGTCTGCTAGCTATATTAATAGTAAATTATACAACAATTGCTAAGGATTGATTGTCGTATTATTTATGATGACCTCCAGACTATTCCTAAATGTCTCCTGTTGTTATAATGACCATAACATAAACTAAAAAAATAATAATTTAGTGTATTGATAAATATAATAATTGAATAAATCTCCTGTTAAAGAAGTAAGAACTTGCATCGATATTGTAGCAATTGTCTAGTTTTATGCGCCTTCCGAGTCTTCTTTCGACTGATTCAATACTGACCCTGTTCAGATACTATATCGATCGTTTTATTAATCATATATGAAACATTTTCTCAGCGTATATACGATGCAGGTTTATCGATTTGATCCTCATAAGGAACAGCAAACGCTTTGGTGGGGATTCCTAACTGCAAAGCTTTACATTTGATCGAAAACACGAATTTTGATGATAACACGCTACGAAGTCGTTCGAGCCAAAAAAGAGGTCTGAGTAGGGGAGAAACAGGGATGGAAACATCAATCGAACATTTGGGTGGCTACACTCCGTG
The DNA here is from genome assembly GCF_030848795.1 of Temnothorax nylanderi. Lineage (NCBI taxonomy): Eukaryota > Metazoa > Arthropoda > Insecta > Hymenoptera > Formicidae > Temnothorax > Temnothorax nylanderi. The sequence goes on along the minus strand of NW_027249646.1, from coordinate 76,305 downwards.
GAACGCTATACAAGTGAATTATTGATAAAATTGTATATTTATAGTATTATTAGAAATATTATATGTAATAATAATATTTAGGAATTATATTAATGATCAATCTGCTGAATTTTAGTGATCTCGGTTTTTTATATTACATGCAATTGTTATAAAATTTATAAATAAATTAAACGTGTTACATACAGATCATTGTACAAAAAGCAAATTTAAATTAATAATTAAATCGTAATAATTAATTTTTTTTTACTAATTTCATAAATTAATGTTTTAACATATCATTAATTATATTACTATAGATGACAATTAGAACATTGAATCAAAATTAAAATCTTATTGCGGGTGACACTATAAATTATACCACTTGGTTTTTCTACACGCGAAATTCATTCTCACTTAAAAAGTGCTACTTCGTCACTGGAGCAGAGTGCGGGAGACGATGCGCGACCCGAAGCGCAGGGTAGCTCGGGATAATCGCTGAGGCAGGCGCACCGCTGCCGCGCTGGCTTGCGTCCAAGTAGTAGTGCCTCTGTCGGCACCAACGAACAGTATAGTGGCAGAGACTGTACCATCACCTCCACTATTATCAAAAGCAATCGACAGCAGTAGGTAGTAGTAGAAATACGGTGGTTGAATAATTCCGGAGTTTCTCGGTTGCACGGCTTCTCCTCTTTTGTCGTCTGCCTGATAATTGTGCGATATTATAAACGACGACGCGATTTTATTTCTGTTAGCCAACTAAAAGTTGGTTGTTTATTGTGTTTTATATAGATTTCCCTCGTTCTCTTGCTGAACGTTTCCTGCGTTTAAGCGTTCGAAATGATACGAGATATCCAAGAGGTAACAACATCGTGCACCTTCGCATTTGTACCCTAACGCGCGCGATTGTGCCATAGCGCTGAATCGATAAGCGCGCAGGGTGTCGATTGCAGCGCTTGGTGGAAAAAGTGTTGGTTAGTGCTAGTGCTATCATCGTTATTATCATTATTATTTTCATTATCGTTGTTGTCATTGTTGTCATTGCTGTCATTGTTGTCACCGTCGTCACCGTCGTCACCGTCGTCACCGTCGTCACCGTCGTCACCGTCGTCACCGTCGTCACCGTTGTCACCGTCGTCACCCTCGTAACCATCGTAACTGTCGTACCGTCATCGTCGTCATCATCTCGTCGTTATTGTTATCGTCATCATTGTCGTCATCGTCGTTGTCGTCATCGTCATCGTCATCGTCGTCGTTATCGTTGTCGATGTTGTCGTCGTCGTCGTCGTCATCGTCATTGTCATTGTCATCATCATTGTCGTCATTGTCGTTATCATCATTGTAGTCTTCGTCATTATTGTCATTATTTGTTACTGTTATCGTCATTATCATTGCCATTGTGTTGTCATTCTTCGTTGTTATCATCACTGTCATTCACTTTTGTTCATTATCGTTATTATCGCAGACATCGTGACCTTGCCCGGGCTGCGTGACGAGATGCAACACGCCAATGCAATGCGCGACGACACGTCGTTTCTTCGACCGGACGGCGGTTAAACTTGAAGCTGAAGGAAGAGAAAGGTGAGTGATGTGGAGATACGTTCGGAGACCACCGCTTTAAATACTATTAGCCTGCTTTGCGCGTACCTACATACATTGTATGTTTTTTGTCTCTCATTAACTTTTGTATAGTAATTACGATATAGTATTCACGGCCGATATTATCACTGTTATTGTCAAGATTATTCCTTAATCTCGAGATTCAGATAATTTGAGACTACATCCTCGTATGTTGTCCGGATTCTCAGTCGATTATTATCTTTTATTATTTTATCATTCCATCTACGTGGATCTATCAGGATGCATGTAATGCCTTCTCAAAATTTAGCCATAAAGATTCAGTTTTATTTAGTTCAGCGATTTTTTCTGTATTTTTTTTAAATCTAAGCTATAACGTAGATAGAATTGTTTAATTAACCCTCAGTCCCCGTCCATGGGTCATTTGTGTCCGGCCAAAATCTATTACCTGTAATATCTTGAAACTCAACAGAGGTGGCACCATTTGTAGTAGCTGAAAAAAAACTTCAAGTGAAGAGCTACTTCATGGAAAAAACTTGGTTAGATTCCGCTAGTACAGCCGCGAGTACTGGAGATTACAAATCTCGAACGGACACGAATGGCCCATGCACAGGGGCTACGTGTGTCAAACGCAGGGTCTCAAAACTTGTTATTTTCGCGCAAAAAATGTTTTGTGGCTTTTAAAAAAAAATAACATCAAAAGAAGTTAGATAAGTGTTAAAATTAAATATATAAGACAATTAAGATCCATATGTGAGGAACATCGCTTATGTGTATGCCGGGATTGTTATTAATCATAAAATATAAAAATACAAACTTTTATCATACTTTCACTGTTCTTTTATATTTTCTATAAATACGCAATTTAAAACAAACCACATGATTATCTTATTTTTATTCCCTTTTTTCGTGAATCTAACGACATCGAAAATACGCATTTTTTAATTGTAAAAAATACTATTTTTTAATAATGCAAGATCGACGTAATTTTTTTCTTAAAGATCAACTCTTCAGCTTCTATTTAAAAAAATTTATTCCACGTCAATTTCAACCAAAGATATGATTTTTTTTAATTTTTACGTTTTTTTAGCGACTTTTCCGAGTTTATTTGTTTAAACAGTTATTTAAAAAATTTTTTTATTGTTCTAAAGTATTGTTTCGTATTCTATAAGGTTCAAAGATACTCTATGCATTTTTTCAGATTTTTAAACATTTATAGTTATTTAATAAGCTCAGGACACGGACGACCCATGGACAGGAGTTACGTTGGTCGAAAACAAGGGCAGAGGCTGAGGGTTAAGAATAAACATAAGCTTTTTCTCTCATTGTTGTAGAAAAAGAATAGTTTGGAAGTTATCCAAAAAGATCTCTCTCTCTCTCTCTCTCTCTCTCTCTCTCTTAATTTACAAATTTATATAGTAAAAAATTTTTTTCTTATTGTTAGCGAAAATGGCGAGAGAGATTAATATTTACAGTAACTTCCGAACTTTTAGTATTGTATATTTTTGGTGACTATAAAGCTCTTTTACCCTTTCAAATTAGAATTTTATTAATTTTTATTTAAAATTAGCTAATAAATATAATTTTGTAATCTATTTGATTATTAGTTTAATTTTGCGAAAAGTTCTTTTTTATTCGTTTACACCACGAAAATTATTATTTTGATATTTTATTTTAAGAATAATCACACACATCTAAATTAACCACAGATCGTTAAAAAATAATGCGTGGAAAATGGAACATTCTGTTGTGTGCGTAACATGCGTGTGAATAGGATACAAAAAATAAATAGATTTCGAGTTTTTTTTGTAGGAAAACTAGATAAAATTTTATTTTAAAAGATATTTTTAAAAACTCTTATCATAAAGCAGTTTTTAAACAGTAAATTTGTTTTCCATGCCGCGAAAATCAATTGTTTAAAAAGTTTGTATCAAAATTATTCTTTTGTGATTAAAAATTATAATAGTAATGATTGAAAATTGGATTTATGCATGCACAGAACAAGAAAAAATATAATTGTGAGAGAAAAAGATATCAAAATTAAAAAATCTTTACAGCTTAAGAAATTAAAATATAGATATATCAATGCAAATTGAATTTGCATCAGAATGAAAAAAGTTATATAGTGGATTTGTTATAAAGCTCTTATACATTGTTTAGTTATTTGAGAGAAGAAGAAATGACATAGTCTTGGAATAAATCTTGAGTTTTCGTTGGAAAATGCTCTCTGCTTAACCTCATATCATATATATAAACGGACATATATATGTATAAACGGGACCCTGTCTATATATTGTATTTTATTATCATCAGTTGTTACTATTGACATTTGAGTTTACTCTAATTAATCCGGTAAATTTGTTCCCGTTTACTAATACTTATGAAGCAAACGTATCTTTTTCGATTGGCGGTATTCTTTGAATAAAGACTATTGTAAAAGCAGTATATTTGGTATTTTGTTCTTTCGTAATAAGGTTTCGCTAGTAAATCATCTATGCAGCTACCAACTACCGTTACATTGATTTGATGCCAAAAAGTTGAATCAGCGACCTAACGATGCAATTGTGATGCAACATTGTTGCATTTGCCGCTAGATAGCTTTAAAGAGCTCATAGCTCTTTACGTTTCTTGCTAATTTAAGTTATAAGGAGTAAGGATATAAGATAAGGAAATTTAGGATTTTCAAAATATTTAGAGATTATTTTTGAAATATTTGAAAGTATATTATAAAAATGTTCTTGGAATGTATTTTTGCTGTCAGAAATTTTTTTTAAATATTTTTACATTATTTTCTACTTAATCCTTTAACAGCCAGTGGGACACAAACGTCCCACATACTTTAAAAAATCATATCTTCCATAAAAATCAACACATTGACTTTGTTAAGGTCTTATTTTAAAGAGGAAGGTAGGCCCTAAATATAAAAAAATTGCTGAACCTGAGGATAGCAACTCTTCAGCTACACACCCTGTCAAAAAGAGCCAAAATCATGAAAAAATGAAAAATGAGCACAAAGTTTAGGTAGAATTTTTTTGTTTACCTTCAGTTTATGTATACGTTTTGAAATAAAATCAAAATTATGTACAAAAAAGAGCTGCAAGAAAAATTACCCTTAACAGTGATAATACGCCAAACAAAGACTCTTTATGTTTAGAATAGTGTTTAAAATAGTCATTCTATTATTTTTTCAAAGGGGTGGTTTTTGGCTAACCTTCAACGGGATAGCTTGATTGGGTGGTTTCCATGTCCTAGTAAAATTTTTCTTATTTGAGAATGATATAAGCCAGATTTTCGACTTGTAACGTTTCTGAACTACGGGGATGTTTTCTTCAATGTAAGGGTAGTTTAGAGGGTAGGAAAATTGTGAGAAAATTTTTTTTACATATTTGATACTTGCTAACGTTAATCCATCATTAGTCGAGTGTGTTAAACTCTTGCAAACAAATCAGCCGTTAAAGGGTTAAGTAATATTCCTGATATATTGAAGATATTCTCTAAAAAAATATTCAAATTTTTTTCAAAAAACGTTTTAAAAATATATATCAAGGATGCTGTTATTCTCTAAAAGTATTAATCGTTGAACATGTTTATTTTACATTATTACGATGTATACCTTTAAAGAAAGATAAAAAGAGAGCGCCAAGTGCCCACGCCTGTCAAAATAACTATTGTACGAAACAATGTTGTTTTAATCTATTTTTGTTATAAAAGTAGTGATATCAGACGCCGCGCCAACTGAGCCTGAGTTTATATACATCATAAAACTTAATTCTTTTAAATGTAATAGTTCTCTATATGTAATAGTGTTAGAGACGCGAAGTAACTACTATCGAGCCAGTGGCGCGATATATATCGACGCGTATTCTTGGGCTGTTGACGCCTGTAACCTTGTCACATAGTTAGTCTCGAGTGAGTCGCCACGCGAGACACATATACAGTTCGAGCGTCGCAAGTAACCGAATATACTTTTGTAATCTAATTGGAATAAACTGTTATTAGTTGCATATGTAAAATCCCACTGCGTCAGTTATATTTCCCTATCAAATAGAATAATAAAATATTTAAAGTACAAGAATTTGGTATTGTGCGTGAAAAATTGTGTTTATCATGACATTTAATTCTTTCATTATTATGCTTACTAGAACAACAGATTTCGCTAAAAAAAAATTGGCATTAGTCAATAAATATATATATATGCAAACATTTCAAGCGCATGTGTGAGGTTTGTGTGATTAAAGAGCGAATTTGATTAAAATATGAATAGATATATGTGCGAAGTAGATTCAAGATAGTTTAGGTATATACATAGAGAGACAACTTCCTTTCTCTACAGGAAACATTTGCATGCGTATTTGTTTAGCAACGTCAAGTTTTTTTTTTGGATGAAATATTCTATTATTTTAATAAGCATAGTAATGAAAGAATTAAACGTCACGATAAATATAATTTTTCATGCTTAATAGCAAATTCTTTAAAAATTTTATTATTTTGTTAGGTATGATATAAGAAAATTTTACGATGTGTATAAACTCATGCTTAGTTGGCACAGCGTCTGACTTAATAGCTACTTTTATTGCAAATATAGATTAAAATAACATTGTTTTGCACAATTATTTTGACGAGTATAGACACGAGTGTAGACACTTTGGCGCTTTTACCTTTTTTTAAAAAAGGTATTTTTTATGTTATAACACACATTTTGTAATATCGAGCGTCTTATAAGTAACGTATTGATTTTATGTGATATAATATAAGACATATAACTATAAACAACTAACAATATACAGATTCGTAAGTTATTTAATATGATGTAATGTAATTGGATTGATAAGATTGTGTTGAGTCATATTGCGACGGGTCGGGGTGTATTAAGATAATTGATGGAGTGAGGGGTGTCAGTTGAAGAAGTGGAGATAGGTGATAATGCGTGTGAGTAAGAGTGTGTTGGGCTACACTGGGACATGTCAGAGTATAGAGTATATATTGGGTATAGAGTATATTGAGGTGCTTTAGGGTGGAGGGAGTGGGGGTGGTTTGTGATGTGTTTGGGTAAGGATGTGTTGGACTATATTGGGGCGTGTCAAGGTGTATTGAGGTATTTTAAGGTGGGAGTGAGAGTGGGTAGTGATGATGATGATGATAATGATGATGTGCGCGCGCGTGCGCGCGTGCGTGCGTGCGTGCGTGCGTGCGTGCGTGCGTGTGCGTGTGTGTGGTTGGATAAGAATGTGTGTTAGGCTGCGTTGAGACGTGTCGGAGTATACTGAGGTCAGGTGAATGACGTAGATAAAGATAAGTAAGGGTGTGACGGATGCTTGGTGTGTGTGTGGGTTTACATGAGTATTGAAATGTCGATTTATAACTGAGACGACCACGACGACAACAACGTCGATGATGATGACGTTTCTTAAATCTAAATTACTCGATTTTAATATATACAGGGTGTTTCCTAAGTAAGTACACAACTTGAAGAGGATATTCCTTGGTTTATTTTAAGAAGAAAAGATCCTATAAACATGTGCCCTAAACTGCTTTGTTTTCAAAATAGTCCAAAATTTTTAGATGTGCCCCTGATGCATCTAAAAATGTTTTATCGGTACTGGAATATGATTCTTAATACCATATGTACGCACAGCAAATTTGAATAAAACTCGGAATAAAATATCTCTAAGCGTTTTCCAGATTTTCGAAATTTTCATATTCTTTCTCTCAATTTTGACATCCTGTATTTTGAAAACGAAGCAGTTTAGGACACATGTTTATAGGATCTTTTCTTCTTAAAATAAGCCAAGAAATATCCCCTTCAAGTTTGTGTACTTATTTAGGAAACACTCTGTATATTATGTTAAAAAATCTCTTAATATTCGATATAGAAAAAAATTAAGACATTTTTATTATATAATATGTTAGCAATCGATTGAGTCTATTAAAAATTTCATCCGTTTAGCCGATTTAGATATGACCATCGTGTTTTTACTCAGCTCGATGGTTCAGGTATATAATAGACACTTTCTGTCCCGTTACTCATGTCGCGGATACGTACACTTAGCGCGAGACACTGCTGTGTCTCTTTATAATACTACGCAAAATGGAAAAAATAAATTAAGAAATTAACAATTAATAACTAGGGCATCATCGAATAAAAGGGATGAAACGAACATCAAAAAACACTACATAGAAGAAAGGTCTTCTACAATGAGTAAATAATTTGCAATGTTAGTAAATGTCAAGTTTTATTTCTTACAAGTTTGTTAAAATTTTAATTACAAATTAATTAAAGTATACTATCTAGATGTGAATATAATAAATATTTAGAAAATTGACCATTAAGTAACTAAAATAATTCTAGTTTAAATTGGCATTATTAACACGTGTTGCGTGTTTCAAGTTATCAAGCTAAGATTAATATCAGATTTCTAATGTTAGCTCATATATAATTATAATTATTGTAAAAGACAGCTAAGTTAAAATAGAAGACTGAAATAAGTATTTTCTTAAAACATTTATTACAAAACTGACAGTTTAGTTTTGACAAAATAACTATAAAAATGAAAAACAATTATAAAACTAAACCTATATGATATGGCTCAATATTGAATAACTTAATAGGTTATAGGAGTATAACAAAAAAAATATAGTAGGTATTTTTCAATACCGTATAATATTTTGATTTAAAGAGATAGATAGTACTTTTTTTAATTGAAAAAGCATATTTTGGTAATTATTTAGTACAGCCCGTATAGGGGAACCAGCCCCAATGACCTTGAGCTTGACATATGTTGTCAAGGACATGATCCTAAGTGACTTTTCTTTATAACTTAGCCGTCGCTCATTCTTCATTAAAAAGTGTTGAGTAGCGCTTTGGGATACGGATAGCGGGCGTGAACTTAATACACGACGTTTTACGAAAGTAAGATTTATTCGGACTAAAGCTGGATTCAGACAGGACGCGTCAAGGACAACCCAATCAGCAAGGTGATATCAGCAGTGGCGTAGAAAATATCGCCTCGCTGATTGGTTGCTGCTCGCTGCTTGACGCTTGACGCGTCCTGTCTGAATCCAGCTTAAGTGTGATCACACCTGTTTCCTTCTCGACGCTTTACTTTGAACTGTACGGGCAACGTATAGAAAAAGAAAAGAACGGAATGTAAGGTTGCCAACTTAAAGAAAAATACTAAAGGCTAAATCAAAAACTTAAGGCTAAATTGCACATCTCAACACCCCCTCTCAATTTATAGCGTTTTTCACTGGCAGAACTGGTGCGCACTCAGTGCACATTAAAGCCGTTGTACACTGATTTAATCTCTAATATTAAAAGTAAAATGCAAATATTTCGACTGATAAAATACCCAGTACATATTTTACCAAATAGTGCAATAAAGAATATTGAGGATTTCATGATTTAACCCGTTTATATTAAACATACAGTTTACGTTGGTTTGTGTACGACGGCTTTAATGTGCGCTGAATGCGCACCAGCTCTGCCAGTGAAAAACGCTATTAGAGTCTCTATATAAATCAAAATAAATTTACAACTAATATTGTACACAGCAATAACTAGAGTGAAAGATGTTGAATAGCTAAAAAAAAAAGAGAATTAGATATTGAACTTAAACTCCATTTAACAATGTTCAACTCCAATTTGAGGTCTGAATTTTTCAAACAAGTTTTTACTCAGACTTTTTGTTAGAATGTCCGCCTTTTGGCTTGCGGATGGCACGTATTTCACTTCGATGATCTTTTACAGCACCAGGTCTCTTACGAAGTGGTATTTGACGTCCAAGTGTTTCAGTCGTCGGTGTTCCCATTTATTCAGTAGGTGAATACTTGGTTATCTTCATAGAGTGTCACCGGAGTTTCACAGGTGATAAGTAGGTCATTGAGTAGGTTTTTGAGCCAGATCAATTCCGCTGCTGCACTGGCAAGTGCAACATACTCAGCTTCCGTAGAAGAGAGTGCTACCGTCGTCTGTTTCCTTGTCGTCCACGGCACGTTGTTTCCAAAAACTTCCAGCAGAAAACCGGTGGTGGACTTTCTGTTCTTGGATCCAGCCCAGTCGGAATCAGCGTATGTGGCGAGTGCAGCGGACTGTTGTTTGCGATATATGAGATCGTAATGCATCGTTTCCTTTAAATATCGAAGAATTCTCTTCAGCCCTTTCCAGTGTTGTTGTGTTGCATTGCTCTGAAAGCTGCTGTAGTAGTTTAACGCTGCGCTCAGATCGGGCCTGGTATTCAGCATAATATACATGAGGCAGATCACGAGTTCCTTGTACGGCTTCTGCTCAATGATAATTTCCGTTGTTTCGTCGGTATTAAAATCAGGTTTTGCTTCCATAGGAGTGCTCGAGCCCTTGCAATCCTCCATGTGATAGCGCGTAAGTAGTTTCTGATGTATGCGGCTTGTGTGAGGTGCATCTCGTTGTTTCTCCGAGCAATTTTGAAGCCGAGGAAACTATGCTGGTTTCCGAGATCCGTCATCTTGAATTTTTCTTTGAGCGAATCTTTGACTCTTTTGAGCTCCTTTAAGTCACTGCTGGCCAGGATGATGTCATCTACATACAACAAGAGATAGATTTTTAATTATTTACAGAATTTTACATACAAACATCTGTCATGAGGAGATTGTTTGAAGCCAATTTCTTTTGCAAACTCATCGAATCTCTCGTTCCAAACTCTTGGAGCTTGTTTGAGTCCATAAATTGATTTGTTTAGTTTTAGTACGTGATCGGGTTTGCCTTTGATTCCATCTGGTATTTTTACATATATCTCCTCCTGTAGATTTCCGTGAAGAAATGCATTCTTCACATCCATTTGAATTGCATGTAAGTCTTCTTGGTTTACGACGGAGAGTAGTGTCCTAACGGTGGTAAGCCTGGCTACCGGGGCGTATACTTCATCATAATCCAGTCCCTTTTTCTGCGAGCATCTTTTAACGACTAGTCTCGCTTTATATCTGAATTCCCATCTTCGTCCCGTTTCAGACGAAAAATCCAACGACTAGATATGGTACGTCGTCCCGGAGGTAGCTTTGTCATTGTCTATGTATTGTTTTGCTTGAGTGCTTGTAACTCCTCTGGTCCCGCTTGGTACCAATTGTGACTATCGTCTCTCCCTTCGATGTCTTGGAAATCATTTGGCACATCATCGACGTAAGCTTCGGCATTCAGAGCCAATACCGTGTAGTCCTGTAAGTATGCAGGTGGCCTTTTTTCTCGATTGCTTCGTCTCGGTAGCAGAGATGCCAATTTCAAGCCGCTTACAGCAAGCAGCAGCACAGCGCACATAAGCGAGCAGCCATGTACGTGTGCGGCGGCTGTTCGGCGTTCGGCCAGCTTCGAGCGGCCGAAGAGCGCAGTCATACATCTGCGTCTCTTTCTTGATCGAGCTAGCGTCGCCAGCCACGAGAATCGTAAAATCCTATCGTACTCGGCTCGCGCGTCTTACTCACGTTTTCGCGTGTCCCTTTCCGCACTAGGCGCGACACATTATCGTGTCTCTTGATTATGTCACAATTAAAACGTAAAAATTATTATTAATTAAATAAATCTTTTAATTATATTACAATTTATCCTGTACATAAAAGATATATAATACATTTATTTAAATACATTTGAACAAATAATTTTCTTTAAATATAATATATAAGAGCCAGTAAATTTCATTGCAATCTCTGCTGTAATAAACTTTTTTAACATATTCATTAGACTTATTGTTAGGGTAAATATTTACCTTTACACAGCCCTCGCCAATGACCTTGACCTTGACATATGTTGTCAAGGTCACCCTCCTGAGTAACCTTCATATAAAAGATATAAATTAAATACATTTATAATACATTTATTTAAGTACATTTGAACAAATAATTTTCTTCAAATATAATATATAAGAGCCAGTAAATTTCATTGCAATCTCTGCTGTAATAAACTTTTTTAATATATTCATTAAAGACTTATTGTTAAGTATAACAACTTTATCTTTTTGAGGCACCACCCTTATTTTAAGCTTCACTCTTGATAGCAGGGTCAGTCCCGGGGAGGGTCAGGAATTCTCCAGTGGGGTGCACGCACGTGCGAACGTTCATGTATGCGCTCTCCCCCCCCCCCGTTCCCTTAAAAAAACCGAAAGAGCAGTATACATATTCTGAGGATTTTCAAATATTGTTATTCTGAAAACAATATTTGAAAATATAATTAGTTGTACTTATATTATAGTATATGTATAATGTTTCCATAAATAATTACAAATTAATAAATATTATTTTTTTATTTTGCTCACCATATCTTCTCTTAGTTTATTATCATCTTTGAGTTTCTCATTAAATTTTATAAATTTAGTTAAATTGTCAATTGGGAGAGAAAGATTACGTTTTGAGGGAATTTATCAGCGTTACAAATTGGATTTCTTTTCTTTGCATTAACTCGTTACAAGTGCTTATTACTTTTCTTTTAAGGAATTGGATATTCTTATGCATCTATTTTCTTATGCATATGTATATAGACCAATCAATTTTCTTATGCTTATGTTTATGCGCTATGAAAATTTGTCTAGATATATCCTTAAAGACTCCATGTCTTTAAGAGACACCGTGTCTGTAAGAGTCACTGTCTCTCATCACGCTCGTCGAAGACAAATGTATAAAAATATATTTATATTTCTCATATAATTTTTGTGAACTATATCACACCTAGGTAATAAATATTTATGTAAATAATCTTTTTTATTTTAATTATTAATACAGAAAAATTGAATTACATATTCTAAATTATCAGGTCTAAAGACGCTAGCAAAAGATATAGTAAATTTAAAGTGCGACGAATATCCAATTCCTTAAAAGAAAAGTAACAAGCACTTTGCACTAACGAGTTAATGCAAAGAAAAGAAACCCAATTTGTAACGCTGATAAATTCCCTCAAAATCGTAATCTTTCTATCCCAATTGACAATTTAACTGAATGGTAAAACCTTTACACAGCCACCGCCAATGGCCTTGACCTTGACATATGTTGTCCTCATATAACACCCTCCTGAGTAACCTTCAAAAGGTTTTAGCCGTCGCTCGTTTTTTATTAAACAGTTATTCACAAAAAAGTTTGGAAAATATACGAATTTATGTCACTACTAAGGGAGGTAATTTGCTGATATGTGTGCTGATGTGTGTATAGACAGTACACATGTGAGCGGGGGAGGGGTGGGGGTGGACCTCGGTTCGCGTGGAAAGTTGAAAACCCGAACTGTACAATGATAGACCTTGTTTGTAACATAGTTGCACATTTATTATCCCAGTAAAAGATCGTACTGCAAATACATTAATTACAATCATTCAGCAACGTATTAAATCTGGCACAATAATCTATAGTGACTGTTGGAAAGGATACAGATCTTTGAATGATTTTAATTACATACATCAGACTGTGAATTATTCTGAGAATTTTGTAAACTCTGTGTTAGATGTACATATACAAAATATAGAACGATTATGGCGCGATATGCGTGCTGCTTTTGCCTCGTTTTGACATAAAATAACAAGAACATTATATAAATTACATAGCTGAATTTTTGTTTAAGAAACAGTATCATCTTAATGAAAGAATATCGCAATTTCTTAAAATAATGGCTTCTTTATATCCATTAACTAATGTATCAATTACTAATGAATAAATTGTGACATATTTTTGATAAAATTGCACAATGCGACTTTTCACGCGAATTGAAATCCACCCCCACCCCCCTTCCGCTCATATGTGTACAGTCTATACACTTACATCAGCAAATTACTTCCTTTAGCACTGACACAAACTTGTAAATTTTTTAAACTTTTTTTGTTCATAAGTTTTAAATTGCCCCCCTGCACCCCCCATGTACTTTGATATATTATATAGAATATATTCATCATTTAAAGCTAAGTGATATGCAAATGGATATTTTGCTCTCTCCCGCTTACATGTGTACCTACTTCTATCCCGTTAAAATAACTGCTATATTTTCCAAACTTTTTTTGTGAATAACTTTTTAATAAAAAACGAGCGACGGCTAAAACCTTCTGAAGGTTACTCAGGAGGGTGACCTTGACAACATATGTCAAGGTCAAGGTCATTGGCGAGGGCTGTGTAAAGGTAAATATTTACCCTAACAATAAGTCTAATGAATATGTTAAAAAAGTTTATTACAGCAGAGATTGCAATGAAATTTACTGGCTCTTATATATTATATTTAAAGAAAATTATTTGTTCAAATGTATTTAAATAAATGTATTATATATCTTTTATGTACAGGATAAATTTTAATATAATTAAAAGATTTATTTAATTAATAATAATTTTTACGTTTTAATTGTGACATAATCAAGAGACACGATAATTTCTCGCGCCTAGTGCGGAAAGGGACACGCGAAAACGCGAGTAAGACGCGCGAGCCGAGTACAATAAGATTTTACGATTCTCGTGGCTGGCGACGCTAGCTCGAGCAAGAAAGAGACGCAGATGTATGTCTGCGCTCTTCGGCCGCTCGAAGTTGGCCGAACGCCGAGCACACAGCCGCCGCACACGTACACGCTTGTGTGCGCTTGTGTGCGCTTGTGTGCGCTGTGCTGCTGCTTGCTGTAAGCGGCTTGAAATTGGCATCTCTGCTCGGTAGTTCCGCTGAAGGAGACGAGTGTTTTAGAGGCGGTGAGAGTTTCTTTTTCTCAATTATTTCTGTTGGATCTGAGTCAGATGCGTCGTCTGAGTCCTTCGTGTAGTTTTCTTCCTCGTTTTCTTCCTCGTTTTTTTCCTCTGGATATAACTAGCCTCCCACCTCATCGCAAGTTCTGTATCGTAGGGAGTTGGAAATTTAGTCTCGTCAAAAATTACATCTCGACCATGCACGAGTTTTCTCTTTTCCGGCATCCAGAGTCTGTAGCCGTTTGGAGCGTACCCCACCATGATGCAGTGATTTGACTTGGAGTCAAATTTTCGTGCATGTTGCTGCTTCGGTATGTGTAGGTATGCCAAGCATCCAAATATGCGGACCTTTTCCAGGCAGGGCCTTTCGCCAAACCACATTTCCGCCGGCGTCTTATCTCAAAGTGCTTTTGTGGGCGATCTGTTCAACAAATATATTGCAGTGAGTGCAGCTTCAGACCAAAAGGACTTTGTCAAGTTCGAGTTTAGTAACATGCATCGAGCCTTTTCCACGATGGTTCGATTTAAACGTTCCGCTACGCTGTTTTGCTCGGGCGTATACGGGACTGTGTACTCAAATTGAATCCCGTGTTCCTCGAAGTGGTCCCTGATTTGTTTGGAGATGTACTCTCACCCATTGTCGCACCTAAAACGAGAGATCTTATAATTGAAATGTGCGGTCACCATGGACTCATAAAGCTTAAAGCATGGTGTAAGTAGACAGGTGAAGCATTGCGCATAATGGCGGCAGCTTTGGCGGTTGAACCAATCAGGAGGCGACCTATTTTGTAGGCGCTCACTTTAAGGTGAAGTTCGATTATAAGAAATAAAAATGTGTGAATCATGTAAAATTTTAAATATATACTTAATAAAATACAATAAAACCTTAAATAATAAATAAACTAATGACAATTAAACCTACGTTTATTAGTTTATTTATGTATTTATTAAACTCCTGTCGTAATTCTGTTCTGGTTTGGTTACGTAATTTGATTAGGGTCAACCGCACGTCCACAGTGTAGATTTTGAATTATAGTGTGAGGAGGAAGGGTTGAAACCTCGGTTGAAACGCAATTTACTTAGGTAATAATAAAAAGACATATGTAACGAAAAAAAATTAATATTTTATTCAAACAGAATAAAATTAGGGAACGTTTTTTGTAATGATTAAAATACACATTTAATAACATCTAATAATTTTAAATAAAATGTAGACTTGAATAAAATAACAATCTAAATATAAACTTTATTGACTCGCAAGGTAGCGGTAACTGCTTGACTTCACGTAAATATTTATACGTTTTACCACTCAATGATCGAAGAGCAATGGCGGAAGAAATGTCATCTGCTGACCATTTAATTCTCTTAGTGCTCGGCGCCATCAATTTTTTTACTTGGCCGGGTGTAAATACAGCATGTAATATACCAGCAGCTGTATCCTGGCCAGCTCTTTGTTCATTTTTCTTCATGGCTTCGCAATCATTGGATTTCATTTCTACCCTGGCGAAAATGAGAAGTTTCATAAACGTTTGTTTGATGTTTACGTGAGCGTTTGCGGAAGTTCGTTGAGAGTTTAGAAACGGTCAGTAGAGAGTTCGTAGAGCGGAAATTGCAACGCTGCAGCGTTTGAAAGGCGTTTGTATATAGCGTTTTTGAGAGTTTGCACAGCGTTTACATGACGTATGACGTTTGCTGAGAGTTCTTTAAAACATTTAGAGATCCTCTGTTAAAGCTGCAATTTCATGGAGCGAAGAAAAGCCAGCGTTTTACCCCCACTCCATCAATTTTCGTCAAGTTGGCTTTACGGCGTTGCTTCGCTAAAAGTTCAACTGTGTTGAACTTTTAGCGAAGCAACGCCGAACGCCGAAAACACGACATCTTGGTCCAACCATGCCCAACAATTCTTCCAACTGAGTTGCGGTCATCCGAAAGTAATTGTGGAATCGTATGTCCTCCAATATTAACTTCGGGACCGACGCAAAGAAAAAACTATGTTTATCACGATTTTCGAAAATGGGTGCTACCCAAAACCTTTTCTTCGCGTATCTTCTTTTTTTTTCATTAAATACATAGCAGCTATAGCGGCTATGCGTCGTCTCCTTACAACCTCTGCTGCAACTGTAGCTGCCACTGTACGTCTGTAATATTCAACGTACGCGATGTACTGTCTATAATAATTGGAGTACTCCATTTTTATTATACGTAGTTCTTCTTCTTCTAGGTTAAGTAGCGTTAGCTCTGCTTTTCAATGCCACTTTGCATTGCGTGAAGGGGTAATACGCCAGCTTTTCTTCGCTCCATGAAAAAGATAGAGGCGATAGCGTTAGCTGTTCTTCGCTGGCTTTACAGTGAGGTGGAGTGGGGATAAACGCTAGCTTTTCTTCGCTTGCGTGAAATTTCAGCTTAAGCGTTTAATAAGGCTGCGTTCGGGGAGCGCGCTATTAGCGCTATTGAATCATTTTGTCTTTATCGCTCATCAGATGTAAAACAAGGATAGAATAAGCAAATAGCGCTAATAGCGCGCTCCTCGAATCCAGCCTAAGTCGAAAGAGTTTGCTTTCATCATTGGAAACTGCGTGCAGCCTCTATTGAGCTTAACGGGCGTTTACTCTTGTCGTTAGAAGAAACGGCGTAAAGAGCGTTAAATGTTAAAATCTGCTTTTCGCCTCGCAGGGGGTCTGTTTATATACGCGGCTGGATGTATTTTAAACGCGAGAAAGATGCGCCGCCTAGCGGCATTGTTAGAAGAACGTTTGCTGAACGGAGGGAAAACACTTGTGTTACGGAGTCGGGAAAAGCGTTTCTTGGGCGTCTCCAAGCCGTTTGCGTTAACGCCTTACAAATCGTTCACTGCGCCTCTACAATTCGCCATCGGAAGAGCGTTTGCTGAACGGATTGAAAACGCTTGTCTTACAGCGTTGGGAAAAGCGTTTGCTAAACGTTTGAAAAATCTGACAACAAACTCTCTGCACGTAGCGTTTACTGAGCGTTCTCTGAAAAGCGTTGCCTCAGCATTTCAGAACTTTCATGAAACGTTATATACAGCGTTTTGGAAGCGTTCTAAATCCAACGGCGTTGTGTAAGCGTTCTTATAAAGTTTTAAAGCGTATAAACTCTCAAAAAACCCTCATTGAACGGTTGTCAACGCTTTATAAAGCTTCTTAATTTTCGCCAGGGTAATGCTTTTCTGAGCTGCTTATTTTCCAATAACAGTAGCTTGTTTTTTTCTTCAGCTTCCTTCAAGTGCCGTTGGAGCCTTTCAATCTCACTTTCCGATTCACACTCATCTCTGTAAAATATAAAATTTACGAGTTAAACACAGAAACCATTGACTTCGGCTTATACGAACACCTATTGCGAAGTGGTCGAAGTGTCAAAAATCGTCTAAAATGTATTTATAATTATAAAAATACGTACACATAGTTCCATCCTAACGGCGGGTTGTCTGTGCTACATTCCATATCTGTGGAAGTTTCGGCAGATGTGGTATGCTCCTTGACAGTATTGATGACTGTTTCATTTTTCACACAAGCTACAAGTTCTTTGTACGTTGGGATTCCAGTACGACTGTAACATGCAAAGTACCGTTTAGTAAGAGAACAGAAAGAGAAAGAGATATAAGAGAGAAAGAGAAAGCGATACAAGCAGTATTTTGAAAAATATGCAGTAAGATCACTTTCAAACTTACCAGGTGTTTTTTGTCATGGGCTCTGTTTCACCTTTTAATGTACAGCGCCTGTTAACTCTATTTACACCTTGATTTGGTAAATCGAGCAATTGAGTTGGAATCGAGCCAAGCTTCAGTCGACGCATTAATCGAGCCTCGGTATTCAGTGTACGTGGCTTTGTCCATTTATTTTCCATGCAGTCCGAAGAGAAATGTCGCTCACATATACTTGCTGAAAATTACACATAAGTTTTCAGAATAACACAAATTATATACTGTATACGAATTCAAATGATTCTTGAAATTTACCGCTGTTTATGTTTTAAATTTTCTTCTTCTCGGTAGCAAGCTTCGAGCCATTTTTCTTTTAACTCGCGATTTTGCGGGAATGGAAAGAACTTGATGTCTTTCGTTTTCGTAGCTCCACCGGAACGACTTTTGCAATTTCTCACGCAACAAGTCGGCATGATTCCTAGATGATCATAAATACATATTATTTAGCAAATATCGACCAATATAATGCCTCTCAACATTAATTATATTTACTACTTACTGCGTATGTTGTATTAAAGTCGCAAAAGTTAAACACACAATATTTTCCGCACAACAGACGCACGCGACGGATAACGGACTACAAACTGACGGAAGCAGCCATATTGCTTTTCTCGCAAAACAGGTCGCGCGCTGATTGGTTCAAAAACTGAACGAGTGCGCAGCATCGGGAATGCTTCACCTGTCTACTTACACCATGGCTTAAAGTATCTATAAACTTCTGACTTCGCCTCGATAGGATACGCAACCGTGAAATGCGTAAAGTCATCGATGAATGTCAGAAGGTATCGCTTTCCGTCATGTGACGTCGGGGTCACAGGGCCAAACAAATCGCTGTGGATCAGCTGGAGTGGTCGTGTGACTCGTCGTCGTTCCTTCTTATGTGGAAGTTTCGTCTGCTTCCCTCGAACGCAGATCTCACATATTTTAGATGACTTCTCTTCAGAGTGTACGTTAATTCCTTCGGCGATGTTGGTGAGCTTCCGCAGTCTTCCATCGCTGATGTGTCCGAGGCGCAAGTGCCAAAGTTTAAAGTTTTGTTCAGTTGCGCTGAGGTTGACCGTCTCAATATCATGTATCAGATTTAGCTTATAGAGCTTGTTTCGTCGTTGAGCGACTGCGATGACCGTGCATCCCTTTTGGATGACCCCTTGGCCGTCCTTGAATGTCACTGAAAGTCCATTTATTTCAAGCCTACGAACAGACAAGAGGTTCATTTCCAGCCCGGGAACAATCAACACGTTCGTAACATGACAATGCTGTTATACTTGTCTCCCACTTTCGATTTAACACGCAGATCTCCGATCTTCTCCGCTTTAAGAGTCACGTCTGACTTGGCAATTTTTATGTTTACAGGGCATTTTAGTTTATGCACATTATTTATATTTTTAGGAGTTCTTACCAAGTGTTCTGATGCGCCAGAGTCTAAACACCAAGTTGAGGTTGATTTACCTTCCGTGATACGAGCAGAAAAACTGTATGCCTCAGTTTCTTCGACATCATGTGCCTTGCTGTCGGTCGCTATGTTTGCTGTTTTTGTTTTCTGTTCCGACTTCAGAGGTCGTTTGCACTGCGAACGAAAATGGCCGACTTTCCCGCAGTTGTGGCACTTATAATTCCGTTTATCTTGATTTTTCCGTGTACCTTGATTTGTCGAGAAGGCGGTTGAAGGTTGCGATGCTTCGGTCTTGCTCTTTCTTTGTTTGGATAGCCGCTTAATTTCCTCGTCCCTGAGACGAGCTTTGACGAAATTTGTCGTGAGTGCCTCTGCGGTAAGCGTTTCCAACGCTGTGACTATGGTATCATACTCACTCGGCATCGTGAGCAGCAGATGGCACATCTGTCTTATCCAACGTAGCGCCCGTTGATTTAAGATCGCGTATGAGACGGTCGAAACATTGAAAATGAGACTCCAGCGTTTCTTTGCCTGGATTGAATTTTAGAGTGAGGAGTTCTTTCTGATGTAGTAACTGTGTTAAGTACTAGCTCGCGCAGGAGCCAGGGCTCTAGAATTTGAATGAGGATACTCGACACAACACTAAAAGATGGACTGTTCAAAGATTGTGTATTCGCAAAGAAATATATACTAATGGAAAAACATATATCTTACAAATAAATAGAATACAATAAAGTAAGCTGTCTCAAATATAATGCAAAGAAAAAGTAATTGGTAGTAAAGATCCCTTCCGTGAAATTCTGCTACGTATCTGTTTTTCAGTAATACTTATTTCAAGAGAATGAACATCGTATGGTATACAACGCTGAGACGAAGATGATACGTATCTTAAGTTATCGGATTTTGATATCATGCAGAGTTTCAGGAGATTAGTCGTTTTGCTTTTATCCAGAAAAGGATCTTAATTATCAAACATGGATAATAAACATAATATCTGTTAAGAACACAGCAACAATATTGATAATTATATAAGAAATAATACGAATAGACTTAACGTGCCAATTCAACCATTCCTTGATATATCGTCTTTTCGAAAACAACACTACTCAGTTTCCACAACTCAAGTTGATTAATAGCCAAGAGACAATCATCTGAGAATTATTATTCTCAATCTCAATGAATAATAGAATTTATGCAATGCATAATATTGTTTATTAACAGTGACACGCCATGTCCGTTCGTAAAGACAGCAAATATCGCTCAAATCCTTATATCTAAATTATACATTAAAATAAGAGCAAAGGAAACGCTCGTATGAATTTATATGAACTTATCTTTTATCTTCGTTATAAAGAAAACGCTTGTAATAATGTTAAGGAACCGCAAACGATAGATTTGTTTTCGAATCGTCTTAAACAACTAATGAAACGCTTATTTACAAAAGAAATCTATTAATTTCATCATACTTAAGTATGCAAGAGTTTATATAAACGTTGTTCGTGAAAAGTATTATCTTTACATTTAATGAATCAAATAGAATATTGAAGGAACTTTATCGACGATCGCTATTTTCCCAGAGAAATAGTTTAGAATTATAATTACTGAGCTCAGTATTTTCAATAAAGTCTAATGAATCCAGAAGATTTATCTCGTCGTCTCTGTAAGAGATGAATGATTCTCTCGCCGTTCTATCGGCTTATCTGATTACGGTCGACGATAGTACATACAGTCTCATGATTTACGGCCTCGATCATGTTAAAAAAAGGGCCTTCTCTCAAGTAGAAATATTGGTCGTGTTACCAATCTTGTCAGAGCTTTCCAGAACTTTCCAGTAGAATCTGCGTCATCATTTACCGTCTCTCTCTCTTTCTGTTTATCGTTCGGCAGAATGGTGGATCCTCGATATTGAATGTAATACGGCCTTTCAAAGGCGTATCATCTTCATCGTACAGAGATTGATGCTTCAATGTATAACTCGTGAATATACGGAATTTACCAATAGAAACAGCAAATCTTTATGACGCAATAGCTAACTCAACACACGAGCCGTCGCGGAGGACGTACGAAACTAGAATGAACGCTTGCTGCGCTGCTCGCACGGACACGCCCGCTCACGCATGCGCATTGATACATTCTCGACCGGTCGCGATACCCGGGCTGCCACGCGGTCTGTGCCGCGCGCGTAGTGATACATCACATGTGAATTGGTAGCGCTCGCTCGCATGGTCGCCATTTTTACTCGCTTGACCGTACTATATTTGAATCTAATATCGACGAATACACAATCTCTGTCCTTATTCTGCTTTATCTTTAAACAAACTGACCTGCCATTCTCTTTCTTTCAAAGGTATCCCTCAGCTCGGTCCAGATCTCATACGCGGTGTCTTTGTCCTTGATATATTCAAGATGCGTGTCAGCGACGCGCTGCACGATTTGCGATTTGCAGCGTTTATCTATATATATTTGCATATTTAAGTAAATGCCTGGATGTATATATATAGAATAATTAAAAATAAAGATTGTCCTTTATCACGGTCGTATAAACAGGTCTTGGCACTCGCGTAGGGGGAACGTAACCTAAATGAAGCCAAAAATCAACATGGCGTCGACATGAGGGAGCCTTTTGCGCATGCACCATGCACACATATTGCACACATATGTGAAAAACGTCTCCTCATTGGTCCTCATGCTGACGCCATATTGGTTTTCTTGGCTTCACTTGGGTCACGTTTTTGTCTATGCTTTCTGATAGGAGTGCCCAGACCTGTCTATATGTAATAAGCTTACTACAACGTTATACTTTAGTTCTTTATTCGACAAGGACAGTACAATTTCTGACGTATGTATTCGTATGGCAGTCCCTCTAATCTGCTTAAGCACAGGCATAACATGAAAGATGAGCCACTCAGATATTTGACAACTACTAAAACATAGGTTAAGGCAACGCACTTAACGCCATCTCGTGAACCACTGCACGTTGAGTTGCCGGTGGAATTCAAATATTATTACATGCTCTTTTAAATAAAATTAAAAAAAAAAAGAAAATAAAATAAAAAGAAACAACAGGCTATGATCTCCTCGCTAGGCCGGAGGATTCCATAACATTTATTGACAAACCCAGTCACCGTAACGCTTCGGCGGGGCAATGACGCGACTGCTACGGGTCTTGACCTGACGTCCTAATGCGGGCGAAACCGGTCTTGCCAGCTCAGGATCACTATCGCTATGAGAAAACGATTCATTCGCTGATTCGTATTCGCTCGCAGACGCCGAGCTATCACTATCATCGGTAGCGAGAAGTCCCCGGTCGGCTTCAGGACATGATAGATCAGCTGCTCGCGGTCCAACGCTTGTACGTCTGTTGACAGGTTTCTGCTGGCAATCACTAGTATCTACAATGGTTACAGGTTTCTTAGGATCATATAATTGTTTTTGTACGTGCTCCTCGTATAACAGTTCGATGGGATTAATTTCGTTGTTTTTTGTTTTAACAATAAATCTACGATTACGACGATAATGACTATTGAAATTATCTATCACTATGTATGATCGATCACTTATGCGTCGCACGATGCGACCATAGTGCCATTCTTTTCCGTTTTTCTTAAAAAGCACGCGTTCGCCTTCGCTCAAAACTGGTAAAGATTTTGAATGTTTATCGTAGTAATGCTTTTGACTTTCACGTTTGCATTCCAACCGGTCTCGTACAACGGCCTCATCCAACTGATCTCTAAGCAAAGTTTCGCGACTGGTAGGTAATTTTGTCTTAATACGACGACCAAAGAATAGTTGTGCGGGCGACAATCGCATGTTAGCAACGGGTGTCACGTTATATTCGAGCAATCGATATGCAAAGAGTTCTACCTCATTAGCCTCATAGCAGCGCTTGAGTATGTTCTTTGCTATGGCCCCCTTCTCCGCTAGTCCATTACTTTGGGGGTAGCGAGGGCTAGAGTACTTGATTACAATGTTTGTGTCGTTTGTAAATTTATCGAATTCTAATGAGTTAAATGGGCTGTTATCGCATCTGATCTCCGTTGGGTATCCATAACGACAGAATATTCCGTGGAGCCTATCTATGATATACGACGACGACGACGATGTCCCTTCGGTCTCGCCGGCCGAAAAGGAGCGCGCCGTCGCTTTGCCTTTTCTCAGGCTTAATCCTAAGTTTCCCGAAATCTCTATAGCCAGATGGTAGCTCGACCGGACACTTTTCTCCAATATGATAATGGGCGCCAGGTGCGAATACGCGCACCACGTTACTCTAATTCCAACTCTGACACTCAAACGCAAAATATCTCAGGCGTGCAGTCCATAAGCGAGACCGCTGGTGGATCTCGGTTGGAGGGAGGAGAGGGAGCGCAGCGCAATCGACACACACAGAAATAAAGCACTTAAATAACAAGGGTAACGAGTATATTTAATAAGAAAAAGAAGACAGGATAGAGTATTGTTTTCCGCAAAGGACCGACGACGGTCACAGCTCGTCCCGCCACGCTTCGCGAGATCGGCGAAGTATCTCGTTGCCACTCAATACTGAGCGCGAATCAACTCTAGCGCGGAACAATATTCTAACGCGGGACGATACATGAACGCGGGGTGTGCCTTACGCAACGATA
The DNA here is from genome assembly GCF_030848795.1 of Temnothorax nylanderi. NCBI lineage: Eukaryota > Metazoa > Arthropoda > Insecta > Hymenoptera > Formicidae > Temnothorax > Temnothorax nylanderi. The sequence continues at coordinate 52,355 of NW_027249646.1, read as the reverse complement.
CTCTAACGCGACACAATGCTCTACGCCAACTGATATTTTAACGCGGCACGATACTTTACGCGAGACGACACATTGACACGAGAATGATACGCTCCCGTGAGCGATACATTTTACGCAAACGATACATTAACATTACGCGGACCGAGAGCGATACTTTACGCCGAACGACACATGAACATTACGCCGGATTTCGCGGCATCGACGCACACTTACTTACAACGAACGCAACGACACGCGACACGATAATCTCCCAAAAACGACCGCGAATCCCTTCGGATTACGCGAGTCCCGGATTGACCCCGCGATTGACCTCGGCCTTCACGCACGGAGCCTCACGAGGTCCGCAATACGACACAGCGATGCCCCGCACGCCGCGACGCGATCACGCGGAGGCCCCGCTACGGCTCCGCGATGATACGGTGCCCGGTCGTGCAAAGAGCACCCCGCCCAAAACGGCTCGATTACGCCCGGCGCATCTTCCCGTTCACGAAAACGATATCACGAAAATTACGCGGAAATCACACAAATTACGAGACGCTGACTGTCGGCGGCCGCACATCCGAATCCCCGAGACGGGCTGTATAGATTTCTCTTTCTCGGCCGGGCCCTCCCGCGGTATTTTTCTCGATACTCTAACACGGATAACACATTCTCGCGGCACAACGCGACTCCCGGGAGGGCCTTGGTATCGCGGCGATCTTACTTTAGGTGCGTGAGCAGTGGCCTTACAATCGTCCTCCTTCCTTCGCCGGCAGCCTTATCCAGAGAAACGCTCGCAAGGGCAGGATGGTACCGTCCGGTATGGCGGCTCACGCGACAGTAATTCTCTCCGGTCCGGCGGGACCACGCTGGGCCCGCGCGCCTGCGCGCCGGAGTTGCACCACTGCCGATCGTGCGATCGCCGCGCCCGACTTCCGGTACCTTGCGCGATCGCCGCCTCGCGCGCCCGCCGCGCCCCATGCTAGGTGCTCGGCTGTCCCGGCTATGGGCCCCAGCGTGACCCGACCGTCGGCCGTCCTTCCTCGGTAAGCTTCCGGCTGTCCACCTGCAATAATCCCGCGGTGCGACCTTACGCCGTTACAACGAGTCCTGGCCAGCTGCTCCGCACCCTCGCTCATAACCTGTAAGTCTTAGTATAATTTAGCCTAACGGTAACGCCAACGCCTCGCCCGCTCGGGTGGAGGCACCACCCTTGACGCCCACCTCGGCCGAGCTACCATCCGGGCCGGGGACGTGACTATGTCACAGATATGACGACAAGTTTTGCTTTTGATTCGTTCGGAACAGACAAATCCTGAGTAGGCGTCAATGAGAGCTATGAAATCAAGTCCTGCATATTCATACAGATCAATTGCGATGCGATGGAAGGGATACTCCGGATGAACATCTTGCTTGAGTGGTTCCTTCTGGTTATTTCATGTAAATTGTTCACACACGACACAGTCCTTGACCACTTCTTTAATGTCATTAGTCATGCCAGGCCAGAAAAATTGCTCTCTGGCTCTGGCCACTGTTTTTTTCGATACCCAGGTGAGGGGCATGTACCCATTTGCAGATTTTTGACTGTAACTCCATCGGTATAACTAATCGATGGTCCTTAAATAGAAGGCCATTTTCAAAATGTAACTGATCCTTATATCTGTAAAATGTTTGTGAGAATTCATCGAGCTTGTGGTATGATGGCCATCCATCAACAACATATTTCACGACCCTTGAATATCGTTCATCACCTTTTAACGTATTTTTGTAAAGATTGTAGTTCTCTTCAGAGAGACACACTCGACGAGTGACGGAGTGAATAATTCCAGATAACCCCAGTGTGTCTGGTCCGGCAGCGTCAACAGTAGCCAGTAGCACGTGACAAACAATCCGCGACATGCATATCCTTACCAGGAGTGTACACTATTGTTAGTCCAGGATATTTGAGCAAGTGTAGAAACATGCGCTGCAATCTAGCAGTCACATCATCAATGTCTCGCTTTATAAGCGATTCAAGCGGCTTGTGATCTGACTGAACTGTAAATTCACGGCCATAAAGGAAGTGGTGAAACCGCTCACATGCGAAGACTATAGCCAGGGTTTCCTTCTCAATTTGAGTCCATTTCTGCTCACTGGCGGTGAGGCTGCGTGAAGCATACGCGACTGGTTGGCCGTTTTGTAGAAGAACGCTTCCTAACCCGTCTTTTGAACTATCAGTTTGTATGACAACAGGCTCTTTTGGATCATATATCCGGAGTGCAGGCTTAGTTGTAATGGACCGTTTAAGATCAGCTAACTCCTTTTCATGATCAGCTGTCCACAACCATTGACTACCGTTCTTGGTTAGTTCCCGCAACTTGGCTGATCGTTGCGATAAGTTTGGAATAAAGCGGGACAAGTATTTGAATAGTCCAAGCAGCCGCATAACTTCAGGTTTGTCCGAAGGTCGGGACATCTTGAGGATGGCATCCAGGTATTTAACATCGGGAGATATGTAACCGTTGGTTATATGATAGCCCATGAATTTAACGTTTGACCGCCGGTATTGAATCTTGTTTGGATTGAATCTAATGTTGTTTGCTCTAGCCCGTTGCAGCATGAGAGCAAGCGTGCGATCATGCTCTACTAAATCAGATCCCGAAATGGCTACATCGTCAAAATATATTTTAACACCCGGAATATCCCCGAATATCTGAACCATTTTCTTCTGAAACATTTCTGGTGCGCTGTTGAGTCCGAACGGAACACGATTCCAGCGAAAGCGTCCAAAAGGCGTCATAAATGTAGTCAGATCAGAGCTCTTACGATCAAGCTCCATTTGCCAAAATCCATTACTAAGATCAAGTACAGTAAAGATATGTTTACCCGATAATTGGCTTACAATGTCTTCGGCGGTTGGTATTAGAAAGTGTTCTCGCTTTATACACATGTTGAGTGGCTTAGGATCAAGACAGATCCGTAGGGAACCATCAGGTTTTTCCACTATTTGCATGTTGTTTACCCAGTCTGTTGGATAGTCAACCGGACTGATGATGCTCTGTTCTGTCATAGACGATAGCTGTGCCTTTAACCGGTCAATGAGACTCAGGGGAACCCGTTTCTTGTAGTGCAATGAAGGTGTAACGCCGTCCTTGAGGATGATCGAGCAGGTGCCTGGGAATTTCCCTAGACCCTCAAAGATGTCTTTATTTTCCTGTACAAATGTTTCGACATCAGAAGGAAGGTTGTGTGCATTAACAGCGTTGAGTCGTTGAATTAAATTAAACGAGATACAAGACTCCAGGCCCAGTAGCGGTTCGCACTTATTATCGACAACTAGAAACGACGCGACATGACTTGATTTACGATCAGGATTGATACATGCGATTGAGGCCTCGCCATAAACTTTTATGGCATTAGAATTATAATCAGTGACAGTAAAACTCCCAGATGAGTCAATTGGAATGTTTAACCTTTTAATGAGACCAATTGGAATGCAATTGACATCCGATCCTGTATCCAGCTTAAATTGAACGCTTTGGTCTTGTATAAGTAACGCTTTCATCCATCTGTTTCTACCTCCACCAGCACCAGAATTAGAATTTACTCTATAATTACAATGTTTAGTCTTAATTAAGGTACTTACACTAGATGCATCGCCTTCCTGATCTACTAAAGTTAAGTTAGCATTACCTAGTTCGCCCCAATTAACGCTTTTAACAGAGTTTTCTGATGACTTGTGATCCGATGACTTTGCCGGCTTGGCGATAGCAGGCTGCTCAGAGCGGGTTTCCTTTTTTTCTCCCTTGCAAAACTTTTGAAAATGTCCTATTTTTCCACACCTGTTGCAGTTAGCGCCGATTGCTGGGCAGTAACGACGATGTTTTCCATTGTACGGTTGACCACAGTTCCAGCAATTGTTAGTACGTTTGATTGCAGCGACGTCTGATGACTCTCCATTGGATTGTTTAACAGCGGATTTGACTTCTGCTGAATTCCCTTGGTTGCGGTCCAGCAGTTGTTTGTTGGCGGTAGCAGCCTCGAAAACTTTGCAGGTTTCTATAATTCTTGGTAAAGGCTCATCCTTGCCATCCAACAACTTCAATTGTAACTTCTTGTCTTGCACGCCAATAATGATACGATCACGCAGCATACGATCAGCGTACGATGTACTACAGTTGGCGCACTCGAATTCACAGTATTGTAGCTGAGTACGAAGTTCCGTTTCAAAGGCACCAAATGACTGTTTTTCCTTTTGTATAATCATATTAAATTTAAACGCTTCCATTGCGACATTTTTCCGCGGCAAACAATACTCATCAAATGCTTTAATGACATCCTGCAATGTCCGCTGGTCAGCGACGGTTGTCCCAGGTTGACCAGCGGTAGTGCCGGCAGCGGCTTGATTTTCCGGCACTCTTACAGGTTCCGATGCTGGGCCGAACATGTCTTCATAGCTTCCATTGTTTGGGAATAATGTGTTAAAAATCTTCACACCTTGTGGACCAATCAACCATAGGAAGGTGGCAATTTTGTTTTGTTCACTCTCGCCTATTTTGTTGTTCGCAATCAGATATATCAAGAATGTTTGCTTCCATCTGGGCCATTCTTTTGCTAGGTTAGCACAATCAAGCGACTGAGGCAAGCGCAAATCCATATTCGATGCCATTTATCTTATTCTTTTACTTCTGACACCATGTAATAAGCTACTACAAGGTTATACTTTAGTTCTTTATTCGACAAGGACAGTACAATTTCTGACGTATGTATTCGTATGGCAGTCCCTCTAATCTGCTTAAGCACAGGCATAACATGAAAGATGAGCCACTCAGATATTTGACAACTACTAAAACATAGGTTAAGGCAACGCACTTAACGCCATCTCGTGAACCACTGCACGTTGAGTTGCCGGTGGAATTCAAATATTATTACACTATACGACCGTGGTCCTTTATACAATATTATTCATTATTTGGTGTATATAAATTAAGAAGTACCTACTGTTCACGTTCGTTCCCAACTTGCGACTGAAGTATTTATCTTACTGTTTATAGAATTTGAACACGACCTTTACATATGTTGTCAAGATTGAGGAACTGTAAGTGAGGGGCGATGTAGGATGTACCTAACTTTCCGCGCTTTTGTTTTGATTTCTGGTTGTACGTATATTTTCTAACCCAAATCAGTTCTCTGCTTTAACAAATTACGTACAATGAAAGATAACAATTTATGTTTGTTAAACTAGAGAATATGTACCGTCCGTCTCCACCTCTGGGCCAAAAAATCCGCTTCTTCGCCTATCGAGTCTTAAAGGATCGGCGGATGGACCGTTTCCTTAAGGAAGTGCCACCATATTTAGTTTAATAAATTTACTCTGAATTTCTATATGTATGATCGCTTTATTACGTGTGTCACATTTAATGGTTTGATGCCGACTGACTTTCAAAACGGCCGTTGTCGATCAGTCGATAATAACAGTGTCTTGCAGGTGTCACCGCTAATAATCTGAGCACGTGATTTAATTTCTGTGAGCCTGAACGAGATCCTCTCAATAAACAGGCTGTTGTGATGAAGATATTAAATAATAATAAATATTACAATGAATTCGCTTGTCATGCTCGTCAATTAAATGTCTTGGATTCTTCGTGCATTACAGCTATTCGACTTATTCGACAGGTAACGGCGCAAGATCCTTTACGTTTTTTTTTGTATAAACCGGCGTTAGTTTTTACGATAACTATTCTAATTATATTAGTCCAGGAAAATTAGACGAAAAATGACAAATCTGCGGAAAAATTTGCACCCAGCTGAATTTTTGCATGGAACTTTATTTTGTTGTTATAAACAATATGTGGAAAGTCCCCATTGATGTGACCCCTGCTAAAAATTTTACAAAGGGTCAAAGGTAAAAAAAACAGTTTTCCGCGAATATCTCTTTATTCTTTAGTCCTATGGCAAAAATAGTTATTATAAAATTTGTAGCTTATAAAATTCTCTACAAAAAACGTTTCATAAGTTTTTTTTGTAGGATCAATCGTTTTCGTGTTCTGCGGCTTACAAAGTTTCAACTTTTATACGTTTTAGAGATAACCCGGGAAAAAAAGATTATATATAATTATATATAAATATATATGATTATATGTGTGATTATATATGAAATTTGGTACTTTATATAAAACTAGCTGGTTACCCGGGCTTCGCCCCGGAGGACATATATAATAAGACACGCAAATAGTATCTCTCTTTCTCTCTCTCTCTCTCTCTCTCTCTCTCTCTCTCTCTCTCTCTCTCTCTCTCTCTCTCTCTCTCTCTCTCTCTCTCTCTCTCTCTCTCTCTCTCTCTCTCTCTCTCTCCTCTCTCTCCTCTCCCCCTCTCTCCCCCTCTCTCCCCTCTCTCCCCCTCTCTCCCCCTCTCTCCCCCTCTCTCCCCCTCTCTCCCCCTCTCTCCCCCTCTCTCCCCCTCTCCCCCTCTCTCCCCCTCTCTCCCCCTCTCTCCCCCTCTCTCCCCCTCTCTCTCCCTCTCTCTCTCTCTCTCTCTCTCTCTCTCTCTCTCTCTCTCTCTCTCTCTCTCTCTCTCTCTCTCTCTCTCTCTTCCTCTCCCCCTCTCTCTCCCTCTCTCTCTCTCTCTCCCTCTCTCTCTCCCTCTACCCCTACTTCATGTATAATTCTTTGAAATTCAATCAATTATTTCCCAAAAAATTGGAAAAATTATAAAAACCGGTTTCCCAAAAAGATCAGTAACAAAAACTATACACGTCATGGCGCTCCCCGGAAAATTCTACCCCTACTTCATATACAATTCTTTAAGATTCGGTCAATTAATTCCCGAAAAATTGAAAAAATTTCGGTACCGGCTTCCAAAAAGATCGGTAACGAAAAATTATACACTTTATAGCACTCCCCGGAAAATTCTACCCCTGTTTAATCTATAATTCTTTGAAATTCGGTCAATTATTTCCCGAAAAATTAGAAAAATTAGAAAAACCGGTTTCCAGAAAATCGATAACAAAAAACTATACACATAGTGGCACTCTCCGGAAAATTCTACCCTTATTTCATATACTTTTGGTAAAAATTCGGTTCAGGGGTTTGAGATTCGGTCAATTATTTCTCGAAAAATTAGAAAAATTAAAAAAACCGGTCTCCAAAAAATCGGTAACGAAAAACTATACACATAGTGGCACTCCCCGGAAAATTCTACCCCTATTTCATATACTTTTGGTGAAAATTCGATTCAGGGGTTTAGGCTGGGCGTTGATGAGTGAGTGAGTGAGTGAGTGAGTGAGTCAGTGAGTCAGTCAGGACATTTTCCTTTATATATATAGATTATATATGGGTTCATAGGCGGCAGTGTGGTCTAGTGGTAGAGCACCAGACTCGTAATCTGAGGAACCAGGTTCGAGTCCACTAGAGCCATGTAAACATGGAAAGTTTTTCCGAAAGCTGCGACCTCCATGCAAGATAGGCTCTTGTGCGGAGCAAACTGGGCTCCGTCTTTCGGAAAGAGACTTTAAGCCATTGGTCCAAAGGTTTAAGTGAGAGGAGAATGGTAGTATTGGATGAGAATTGAAGAAATTAAGGGTTGGGAACGTCCCTACAAAACGCCTTGCAACCCTGAGGGGAGTCAATAAACGTATTTATTATTATATATGGGTCCATATATTATTATATATGAGCATATATAATTCCAAATATAATTAGATATGAACAATAGATCATATATATGCACTTATGTATGGATAATATAAGATTTACATGGAAGTATATATATATGATTATATATAATTTCATGTAGCGTTATATATAAAAAGCAAAATTTCCGTACTTATATATGATATTGTATATAATTATATATGGCTATATATAATTATACAGGCGATTAAAATATATTTAAATATATATATGATATATGTGAAATATATATGATTATATATAATTTCATGTAGCGTTATATATAAAAAGCAAAATTTCCGTACTTATATATGATATTGTATATAATTATATATGACTATATATAATTATACAGGCGATTAAAATATATTTAAATATATATAATGTTTTATATACAATTTGACATGATTATATATGAGTTCTTATAATTTATATATAAATTATGTAAAGAAAGCATTTATCCACATAGATTAGGGGAGACCGGGGCTAGACCGCTAACGGGGTAAATCCGCCAAATCAAATATCTCGGAACCTGTATATTGTGCGAACTCGCTATTAACTTTGTAAACGCTGCTTATGGTACCCATGTGACCAACGGAGTTTTGGCAGGTTACCTGCCGTGTTATGATTTTTACGAGGGCAAACGTGTTTTCGGAAGGTAAAAGTGAAATTTTCTGCGCGTGGAAATATTGTAATATCTGCAATAATATTTGCTCTCCAAATCTCGAGGTGATTATAAAGAGTAATGCATGCTGAACACGAATCCAGTGTAGTTTTTTCATTATCGTTGATGTCTAATATTTCGTGGGCGATCAAACCTGAAACTTATGTTTGGGACTTATCCGCTAGTAAGCACCCGGGGCTGGTCCGCCTAGTCTCGTCACTGTGGCGCGCCGGGCGCACGACTTCAGCTTACGGCGATTTCAGGTTAGGTTTCCCTCGAGCGTGATTCTGTCTTCCCTTGCACGTGCGTCAGTTTGTGTAGGAGGGAAATGGTACGCACGTATCGTCGCAAAACGGGTGTTTTGGCCGACCGAAAAGATGGCGGACCGTTGTTTTCGAGATCGCTCGCGCTCACGGCACGTCGGCGAGGTACGGCGAGACACGGCACGGCTCTGAGATCCCGCGATTTCCGCGCGAGAGTTGACATGCCGCGCGCGCGGTAGATCGTCGTTGTTGGTCGTTGTGTCAGTGACAGTCGCGCGTGCGACCGCATCGTCCAGCGTTCGCCGCATCGTCTCGGCGTCATTGTCGCCGCCGTTGTCACCGGAACGCCGTCACGCGTGTTCCCCGTGGTTGCCCGCGTTGACAATATGACGTGCCGTTGGGGAGTTTACGATTTGGTTAACCTCTGTATTCACGTGCCTAAATTGTTTTATGGAATAGGTAAAACAATTATTTTTTAATAATGTTTCGCATAAAAATTTTAAATAAATTTTTATATTTTTCTCTTAAAAAACAATTATTAAAATGTATCTTATCATTTTTCCGGATTAGATGTACGTATATGTATTGAAAATGCAGTGTGACTGATTAGCCCCGGGGGGGGGTGACGCTTAAACCCCGGCATTTTTGAGATTTCAATTTTTGCACCGTTGTCGTTTTTGCTCTATACCGGTTAAACAAAGCGACGTAGATAAAAATTTCCTGTATAAATTTTGTAGCTAAAGGCTCACTCTTTACAGTGGTATACCACATTTAACTACAATTATTTATTTTGTTGTTAAAAATCGGCACCGAAAAAAAACTAACGGTCTAGCCCCGGTCTCCCCTACATATATAATTATATATAACCATATATAAACACAACACATGTGCATTATATGTATATATTACACTTTTAAATTCGGATTATCCGATAGGATTCGTTTCTCGTATTTAAAATTTGACGAACAGTAGTATAAGAACGGTATCAAGAGATACGGCAGTGTCTCACGCCAATCAGCGCCAAGTTATAATATATGGGATAAATCATTTTACTTTTGATTTTATAGCTTTTGAAAAAATATACACTTAATTTATCTATGCTTTATTATCGAAGTTAAACAGTTCTTTTTCAATATATATTGACTATTATGGGCGCTGCTACTTATATCTAGACGGTATTCTACCTTAGTCTGCTACTGTGAGTAGGCGTTGGCCCAAGGATTGTGAATCGCAGAGAGGATAGAAATGTAGGCGACAATTTTCGATATATGTTTTACACAGAGTATATTTACATATCTACATATGGGAGTGTGTCAGTGTTTAATAGGAACGGCGGCATTTCATTTGGTAACCACCTCGCTGCTTCGTCTGTGTGGCGACATCCCTCTGTTGCTTCCTCGGGCTCGTCTGGGTAGCCACGGTACATGAAGCCGGTGTTGTAGGATTCAGGTCCCCTGTAGAAGTCGCTACATCACGAGATCGAGTCTTTCCTTTACTGAAGACGGGGCGTACTCTGGGAAGCTTAGGCGGCGGTACGTTAGGCTGCTCCCGTGTTGGCGAAGTGCTCGTTACCTCCGAAGATGCCGATGATAGCACGATTTTCCGCTTCCTAACTGTTAACGCCTGAAGCGGTATAGGTTGCGTCCGCCGACGCTTAGTGGGGTCTCCATTTTTGGAGACGAAACGCTCCTCGAACAGGCGCGGCGTTTTGCCTTTTTCCGGCTTACCGCTAAAGGTGTGAGACGCCAGGGTTAGATGATCACGCGTCGGGCGTCCGAGCGCCGTAATTGTATGAGGTGATTTTTAACCTGCGTGGCAAGCGACCGTGCGCCGTGGTAGATAGACAGGCGTCTGGCGCCTCGGTTCGGCGACAGTGCGCCCTGATTGGCCGGTGCCTCGTATCTTGATTGGTCGGCTGTGCGTTGTTACTGGTTGGCGATTTACGCCTATGCCGCGCGGCCGTGCGCCGCTATTGGTCGGGAGGCGACTCGCGCCGAATTGAGCGACTAGCGCTGTGATTGGCTGGCCTATTGCTTTATGCCGTGGGTTTGTCTAGCGTAGAGGATGACTAATAGGCGACTCGCGCCGTGTAAGCGGCTTAGCGCTGTGAATGCTGTCTGGCGACTCGCGCCTGTTTAAGCGGCTAGCGCTGTGTTGGGCGATTAACGCCTTGCTATGTACCCTGAGCGTCTGGGCGCTTCCACAGTATATACAGTAGCGCAACTCTCTGTCGGCACTTTTGATGTTAGCGTGGATGAAAATGAACTGCACATGCGCGTGCGAGGTATGTAACCAATCAGAGCACCGATAATCTGTCTCACTTCCTCTCACTGTTATAAGTCTCTCTCTCTTTCTAATTTATCGTTGCGTGTCAGACGCGCGCGTTTTGATTGGGATAATGTATGGAGACGCATGTTTGACGTGCGTTATAACGCGCAGAAACGCATGCATAAACAACAAGGGTTACATTTGAGATAGAAATAAAACATGATGTACAACTAGACGCGCGCTATATATTTATTTATTGGCACTATATATTTTTTAATTATATATATATATATATAGGTATATACAAAATACAGATAAATTTTAATAATTTGTATAGCAATTGTACAAATGTGCCATATTACTTCTTCGTGTTATACACGAGTTGTATAACACAAATCAATAAATTATTTATGCTATCAATATTTAAACGGTCACAAAAGAAAATATCAAGGAAATATTAAGAAAATTATATAATACAACTTGTAACTTAATTTTATCTAATTCTTTTTATTCACAATGACAATTATGTATATGTAATATATCTAGGTATATGTATATGTGACAAATGTATAAACTGTCAAGTTACATGATTTCTGCAATGATAATTGCAATGACAAAGTAAACGAAATGAAAGAACTAATAAAAGTTAAATCTGTTACATGCTTTTTTAAAAAGCGGATAAAAAGTATGTAAATAAGTTGATGACTCGTGTTGGCAATATTCTGTAAAAAAAAAGAAAAAAAATATAAAAATTATGAAATAATAAAAAAATAAACAAAACATACAAAAACTTAATTATATAAATAATACAATAATATATATGTAAATATCATGCAAATTAAAGAATAGTAAAACAAAATAAAAAATAATAAAAAGTGCATAAGATGTAAAAAGAATGTTAAATATAGTTTAAGTAAAAGATAGTGTGTATAGAAATGCAAATAGTATATTGAGGTTATGTTTCTTTGAAAAAATTTTATTCTAGTGTACAATTTCACAAAATATATAAAACAAGTACAATATGCAAATAGTGAAAAAAAGTAGCTAAAAGAGAATCATAGATAGCTTACACCAACCAAATACATAGTAAATCTTCTTCTTCCTTTATAATGGCACCTAACCTCATCGGGGCTAATGCGGCCAGATAGAAAACACATATTAATATATTAATGTAAGTTAACAAAGTCAGTTCCAAGCATACATATATAAAATAGAAATTTTATTGACAAATATTAATACATGAAAATAAAAGAACGTCATACTAAAGTTATACTAAAGTTAAAAGTATACAATAATAAAAATATGCAATTTGTGTAAAACAACAAAATGTCTTGACTCCTAATATTCCTATACCTAAAATATATTTATTAATTTCTTGTGTCCAACTCAATCATTAGTCCGTACTTCAGTTACTCGATCCACCTCAGTACGAACCAAAGAAAGAGTGGTAAAGAAAGTAACTTAATATTTACAGTTAAAACTTTAATATTTAATACTTATAACACTGTATGTAACTATGAAATCTATTTATTATAAACATAGCATACAAACAGAAAATAAAGATTAAGAAAATTATAAGTTGTTATTACCATGACCATAAACTGTTATAACATAAACACGTGAAAGTATATGCTCGCAAATACAATGTCACAATCAGTCATACACTTAAGAAATATAAATTAGTAATGGTATATAAAAACAAAACTGTCTATATATATATATGTGTGTGTGTGTGTGTGTGTGTGTGTGTGTGTGTGTGTGTGTGTGTGTGTGTGTGTGTGTGTGTGTGTGTGTGTGTGTGTGGTGTGTGTGTGTGTGTGTGTGTGTGTGTGTGTGTGTGTGTGTGTGTGTGTGTGAAGTGAAATAAAGAAAGCAATATATATTATATATGAAAGAAAAGACTTATAAATGTAAAATATTCAACATTTTTCTGTTTCTTTTACCAATACGTTTACATGCCTTATTATGTTGTTTTAAAGTATAATAAATGCGCATACGGAAAAATAATTTTATTAAATAAATTGTTGGGAAATGTGGACACGGCGCTTCAAAAGTTACATTCTGTGCAAGTTGAAATAAATAGATACCAATGTTTTTTTTAAAGCAATTACTTTCAAACGTTTTCACAAATATTTCCTCTAATTGATGTATATAAGCACAAAAATTATTACTTGGTAAATTTAATTTTCCAAAAGGATTTTCCTCTGTATTGTAAGCTCGGAAAGAACAATACAAAGCAGTATCATCTAAGACAGTCATATTTTCATTTACATAATCTGTACACGCTTCACACGTATGCATTTCTGTACATTTTTTTATTAAATATCCGCAAACATATTTAAAGGCATTTTCTTCTGGTAGTTCCATGTTATGATAATCGTGATTGGGAATATCTAAAATTACACGTGCCGTAGATGGAATAAATTCTGAGGAAGTAGACGGATTCGAACATGACACACCAACTAAACTTAACATGCGATCAGTATCTGCAGCACAATTTTGCGCATCTGAATGTTGTAACATCTTCATACTAAATAATTTTTTAAAGGCACGACTAAATTGTATCGGTGTCGGATTTACAGAATTACCGCCTTGTTGTCTAACACAGCCAAAGAAATTTTCTAAACAATCTTGATTGATTCTTCGTGTCCGAATATGTGGAAAATTATGACATTTTAATTTTTCCCAAAGTTGCATCATGCTATTAATAGTTATTTGCCAACATTCGAAGCAATTAACTTTTACACGAGATCCTTTCTCATTAATTACATTAATAGTTTTTAACAAACATAACATTTCTTCTAAAAATTTAATTTGTTTTTCGCTTCCTGTAAATACTTGCCCATATTCCTTTGGACTATTTAAACTGGAAGAATTTAAAATATCGAATAATTTATCAAAATGGTCGATATAATCTATTGTTCCAACTGCTGCGCTTGGAAGAAGGCCCAAGGACAAGTAAGTGCACATGCCTGCACACATACGATTACTGAGAACTTGAACAGCGTATGATACTCTCATTTTATCTAAATTATTTGGCTCGATATGCTTTTTAGTTAACTTTGGGACCAATTTTATCCACTGTTTACTGTCTCTGTTATAAAATTCAATAATATAATCCCATGAAGCAACTTTGTTATTTCCAAATTGTATATTATGTTTCAACAAATTATCACGAGTTCTTTTCATTAAATGCGGAGTATCGAATATATATAGTACCTCATGTTCGTCAACTAAAAAGATTGAATTTTGTACAGAAATACCTAATTCTCGGGATAGTTGTGTAAAGTTAGATCCCATGTCCGAAATTAAAGCATGCACAGTAGCACCGCAATGTTGTAATTTACGTATAACATCAAATAGAATAGGTTTCAATACATTAGATTTACATGCATTCTCGACAAAACAAAAGCAAAGGGGAAGTTTCCAATTACCTGCAATGCTACGTGCCATAATAACTAAAACACTTTTTGCAGGTAACGGTTCTTTCTGATCATTACCGGTATCTTGAAAACCAATTATTTCATCTTGTGAAACATTGTAAAATAAATGAGCTTGTAGACTCATTTCATCTATGCACAAAATGCAATGACGTTCTAATAGTGGCAATGAATTTAACCTTACAGCTAACACATAAAAAATTTTATCATTTATACCGGGTTTAATTTGCCACGTTTGTGTAAACTTGTGTAGACTGCGTATGGCAGGTAATGCTAATTCTTTTTGAAGTTCTTTATAACATCGCGGACTTAGAAAGTATATACTTAAAGCGAATTGTTTAAATTCGGAACTATACCGTCTTCCACGTTTGCTTTTAATTTGCGCATCAATTTGGGCAGATAACAATCGTGCGAAAGTTGGAGAAAAAAACTTACAGCCTAATTGACGTAAAATCTCATGGTCCTTAAGCTTCTCTTTTTCTGATTTCTTCTTCCTTATAGTTAAAATCTTCACTTTCTTCTGAAGCCGTCTGTTTCTTTCGTCCAGTGTTTTTACTCTCCCTTGTAATCGTACAAGTTGTTGCAATTTTTTCTTCCGCGGACTTTCTTCTCTTCTTATTGAGCGTGTGCTGCTGGACGTGCTCCTATACATAATATATACATATATTATAGCAAAAAAAAACAGATAGTAAAACTCTAGAAAGAAAGTTGAAGTATTAATTACAATTTTAGAAATGTCAATAACGAAAAAATATAAAAATAAAATAAACCAAATATTTATTATAAAATCTTGAAAAACTTATATTTGAATATTATAATTAAATAGAGATGGTATTGATAACCTTATTTATTTAAAATTATCTTATATATGCATATATTCCTTATATGTATATGCAGACATGTTAAAATAAGACAAATGTTTATAAAAACAATTACTCTCACGTAATATTATTTATATCTTGTTATATTAAATGCAGAACGCAATTTTTAAAAGAAAAGAAACATAAAATGGAATGTAATAAGTTGTAAGTTTAAATCAAAATCTACAGACTGATTATAAAAAACTGTATAAAAGAAATAATATTATAAAAATACATATGTATGTATATAATGTAAATACAAATACGTACGGCTTAGCAATATGGACATCTTTATCACATTTTGGCATCTGCTCTGTAGGCGAGAATGATTTCGACTGTAAGTCACTGAAACATATCATTTTAGTGTAATATTACTTTTCATTGCAAAATAAAAAGTGTCTAAAAAAGTTAATTATAAGAACAAAATGTATAAAAAAAGTTAATTATAAGAACAAAATACTATCTATAATAGAAAGATAAATACATTTTCAGATATTTAAGTACCTATTTGTTTCCTCTTGTTGTAAAATATAAATATTTTCTTCTTCAGGTAGCTCTTCATCCATCTTTTCATTTGCTGATGTTGTAATACATGCATTGCTATAAATTATATGCAATATCATTAATTAATGTGTATATTATAAAAATATTGTTTGATATTGTTTAATATACAATATACTATTGAATATAAAAAGAAAAGATTATACATTATAAGATGTGTATATGGGCTTACTTTCTTCCAAAAATATTGTTGGTACTGCATCTGGTTGAAGATGAGCTCTACTCTTACTTATCTTGTACCACTTTTCTTCAAATGTAAGTGGCACAATCGGTAATTGCGATGGCCATATTCTACACCCATTGCTTCCAAATCTAATCTTTCACAAGCACGTATCCATTGCAACCATCTGTAAATATTATTCAAATTTGTAAATGTAAAGAAATATTGCAATAATATATACATATGCATGCACATAATAATATACATACATTTAGAAATATCAAAATAGTATTTTATAATATGTAAATTTATACTTGTTTAAAAAAATAATAATTAATAAATAAAATCATTATACCTTTCATGTTCCTTTGGAAACCGAAAAAAATGTCGTTTTTCTACAATATTTTTATTGCATTCCCGAACAACACACCACGCGCTTGATTGATGGGCCATCTTTTTCTTCCAGATTATCCCTCAAGATTTCTTCACAAATACCTGCAACAAAGCTAAGACCAAAGTGCTTTTCCTTTATAAGAGAATCGAGAATCTGTACAATTTTTGTACAGATTAACTATTCTCCGTAAAGAAAATAATTTGTTCTCGGTTTTCTTGCACCGTTTACTAAACACCTGTACACTATTCACTGAGGACTTATCACTTCACCACTTTATCACTTTATTATTTCTCGCATCAGATCACATCAGATGTCCGTTGCCGCCACTTTCTACTGAACGGCCATTTAAATGTCCTGCATGGAGCATCTCAACGGTGCTGACAGAGAGCGAAAATACAGAGAGGAAGTGAGCAGAAGTGAGACAGAATATCAGTGCTCTGATTGGTTACATACCTCACACGCGCATGTGCAGTTCATTTTCATCCACGCTGAAATCGGGAGAGTTGCGCTACTGTATATACTGTGGCGCTTCTATGCTGAGCGTCCAGGCGCTTCTATGCTAGGCGACTGGCGCCTAAGAATATCTGATTCGGTCCCGTAGGGGGTCTCCCTTTATACTAGTCGATGCGGAATTTTGACCGTGAGAGAATGCGCGGGCGATGCGACGCCTAGCGGCGTTGCCGCGAACTGCCGGTAATGCAGGCGCCGCGCGGGCGTGTATCATTGGTGGCGCATGCCGCCACAACTATATATATGATCATATATGATTATATATATTTACATATATAATCTCATTATATATGTTCATATATGATTATAATGATTATATCAATCAATCATCTTTATTTCGTTCCCCTTCCGGGGCTGGAAAGGCGTTTTTTCAGTAAAAACGTATATATGATTATATATAATTATATATGATCGTATAGAGACAAAATCATACTATAATATAAAACCCGACTGTTTGTCTGTCTGTCTGCGAACTACTCTTTCGTTAATGGACCGAATCTCAAAGAATTGTATATGAAGTAGGGGTTGAATTTTCCGGGGATTGCCATGATGTGTATAATTATTCGTTACCGATCTTTTTGGAAACCGGTTTAAAAATTTTTCCAATTTTTTGGGAAATAATTGACCGAATCTTAAAGAATTATATATGAAATAGGGGTACAAAAAGAACTAAAGAATGTAATAGAATTAGAAAAATTGCTAATAATAAAGAGGTTTCCGATTTCTGTTTAAAAAAATGTACGTGATTGCTCCAATTTCCGCAAATTTTGAGATATCAAGCTGAATATTTTTTTATAGATAATTTTAATGGATTACTTTTTGGTACCGATTTTTTGGAAACCGGTTTCAAAATTTTTCAAGTTTTTCGAGAAATAATAAGTATTAATAGAGATTTTCTTGAAACCGGTGCCAAAATTTTTTTAATTTTTGGAGGATAAGTATAATTTTTCATTAATGGATAATTTTTTAGAGGGTAAAAGCGGGCGAAAAAAAAGAATAAATGAATTGATATTAGAACAGAAAGGCAGCAAATGTAAAACTAATCCCGGTAGAATTTTTAAACAAAATAGAAAAAAGGAGGAAAGAAAATAAAATAAAAGAAAATGAAAGAGAGTCAATAATGGCGGGTCAGCGGAGGGTGAAAACGCGCGAGGCACGAGCAAAAATAAAATTTAAAGACTTCAATATAGGGGATTACATTTTTTAAATATTTGACAATATGCTAATCTGCATCTATAATATTATCTATTATTTATTAAAAAAGAATTCGGAGATGTAGGTTAGAGT
The DNA here is from genome assembly GCF_030848795.1 of Temnothorax nylanderi. Classification (NCBI taxonomy): domain Eukaryota; kingdom Metazoa; phylum Arthropoda; class Insecta; order Hymenoptera; family Formicidae; genus Temnothorax; species Temnothorax nylanderi. Next base: position 34,320 of record NW_027249646.1, on the reverse strand, counting down.
TTGAGGAGAAAGAATATCAAATTTGGTGCTCCTAATTAATGGGTGAGTTTGGGGAGATGGGAATAGATTTTGAGCCCGCGCGGAGCGGGCTTTTCTAAGAGAAATAAACAATTAAGTACTTCTTCAATTCCCTCCGTTGGGTCGATATCCATAACTTTCTTAATTTCCATGGCTTCCGCCAAGAGATCTGCAGGATGTACATCTTCGTAGCTGTCGGCATAGCATTCTTCGATTGCATTAGGTGCTGCGTTGAGGCAAGATTGGCCACGGCAATGTCCACACATTGCTGAACATTTTTAACCAATTTTTCTGCAGCCACAGTTTAATCCGCAACTTTTCGAGCAGTTGCAAAAAAATGGAGTTTAACAGAGTGTCCGGAGCAGGTGATAGCAAAGATAGAATCGGTTCTAAAATATCATTCCTCCTTATCCATCCTCAGTCTTCAGGATTGAGATCGTTCCCCGAGCCATATGTTTGTAGGGGAGACCGGGGCTAAAAGGTCAGTTTTTTTTCGGTGCCGATTTTTAACAAGAAAATAAATAATTTTAGTTAAAAGTGGTATACCACTGTAAAGAGTGAACCTTTAGCTACAAAATTTATATAGGAAATTTTTGTCTACGTCGCTTTGTTTAACCGGTATAGAGCAAAAACGACAACGGTGGAAAAATTGAAATCTCAAAAATGCCGGGGTTTAAACGTCACACTGCATTTTCAATACATATACGTACATCTAATCCTGAAAAATGATAGGATACATTTTAATAATTGTTTTTTAAGAGAAAAATATAAAAATTTATTTAAAATTTTTATGCGAAACATTATTAAAAAATAGTTACGAAGGTTCCTCTTTCCGCAGAAGTCACTCGCCCGACTTGTTTCACTCCTCGACGTCCGATGACTCTATTCGGTGTCTGAACGGTTGTAATTCCCGTCTCATCTATATTCCATATGCAATAAGCCTGGAAATGCCTTGGAAATGCATCTGGACTGCTTACTGACCGATTAGCCCCAAACACAAGTTTCAGGTTTGATCGCCCACGAAATATTAGACATCAACGATAATGAAAAAACTACACTGGATTCGTGTTCAGCATGCATTACTCTTTATAATCACGTACCTCGAGATTTGGAGAGCAAATATTATTGCAGATATTACAAAATTTCCACGCGCAGAAAATGTAACTTTCACCTTCCGAAAACACGTTTGCCCTCGTAAAAATCATAATACGGCAGGTAACCTGCCGAAACTCCGTTGGTCACATGGGTACCATAAGCAGCGTTTACAATGTTAATAGCGAGTTCACACAATATACAGGTTCCGAGATATTTGATTTGACGCTTCAACCCCGTTGACCTTTTAGCCCCGGTCTCCCTTACTTGATAGTACACTCGATACAAATGCTGTTGAGCAGCACTAGATGTTGGTGGAAGATAGATAATTTCACTGCCTTAGTAAGCCACGTTGATTTAGCAAAACAATAATATCTGAATGTGTCTATTGATTTCTCATTATGTGAAGCGCCATATACATATATCGGCAAAAGAAAGCGTACTTCATTAGTAAAAATTAATTGTAGCAAATATACTTTTATTTTAAAAACCTACCACAGAATTTCTTAAATCGTCACGTTTTTCTAAAAAATCGATATAAACCGGATTTCTTATTTCTTATTTCTTAATCTGCAAATCAGTGAGTTTGCGTAAATATACACCCCAGTTAGAAAGGTGACGTCAATTTGACGTTAATTTGACGTCGAAGAGGTTGACAGCTGGTTAAGTCGAATTGATCGACGTCTTCGACGTCGAATCACTGCTAATTGACAAACTTTTTGACTGATTATAGTTGATCCGATGTCGAATCAATGTCGATAATTATCAACATTGATTCGACGTCAGGTCAACTATACATTTCTCACTGGGACTATAGTGTCTCGCTCCGCTCGTACTTGGCGCGAAACACTACCGTGTCCCTTGATATTTTTAAAGTTTTCGATTTACCTTTATTGAACAGAGCGGATGCAAAAACAAAATATGGTCTTTACTTTTACTATATCCGCTCTATTCAATAAAGGTAAATCGAAAGCTTTAAAAATATTAGAAAAACGTGACGATTTGAGAAATTCTGCGGAGGTTTTTAAAATAAAAGTATGTTTGCCACAATTAATTTTTACTAATGGAGTATGCTTTCTTTTGCCGATGTATGGCGCTTCACATAATGAGGAATCAATAGACACATTCAGATATTATTGTTTTGTTAAATCAACGTTGCTTACTAAGGCAGTGAAATTATCTACTCTTCCACCAACATCTAGTGCTAGTCCACCAACACTAGCCTGTCTTTCGGAAGGTTTCCCATTACATACTTTGGTGTGGGAAGCGCAAAACGAAAACATTTCATACATGTACGTACGATATGCTTAGGAATATTTTTACCCCTAAGAAGCCAATACGATTGTCTCACTATATACAATATAGTTTGAACGCCATAATGGTAGTTTTTAATATGAGCTTCCCTAAATATCAATTTAGTAAAATGGTTATCGCTGGGCAGGAGTATCGGATGCTTCTGATTATAGTTTAAATTCGCACATTCTAATCTTCCGTCAACTCGTAATATTTCCAAATTGTCTATAAATGGACTTAATGGTAATAATCTACTTTTAGAGCTTAATATGTTACCCTGGCGCAGATTACGCATTTCCTCCGCAAACGCACTAATCTGTACTAAACGAATCATGCAGTTCATCGCTTCCTGCAATTCGACAGTCTTAATGTTTCCTACACGTTTCTCCTTACCACAACTGTTGTGTGCAAATCGCAAGCACCACGCCACAACCCTTCGCAATGTAGTTAACGATGAAAATCGCTCGATAATGTCCATCGCAACCGTCGTCTTCAGGTTGATAATTGACTTTTTAAACCAAAACCACTCGTGATTTGGTCATACTAGTCTCATCATGCAATGACCTGCCTCATCTATAGAGCGCAAATACCCAAGTAGCAAAATAATATTTTTTAAACGTTTTTAAAAACATTTTTAGTAATAAAAAAAAATTATTTAAAAACCGTTTAAATTAATGGGATAGTTCCTTTTTTTTAATAAAAAAAATATTTATTTTAATATTGTAAAAAACGTTTTTTTAACATTAAAAAAATGTGTTTTTAATATTAAATAAACGTTAGTTAACATTAAAAAACGTTTTTTTAACATTAAAAAAGTGTTTTTAATATTAAATAAACGTTATTAGTTAACATTAAAAAATGTTTTATTAACATTAAATAAATGTTTTATCAACATTAAATAAATGTTTTGTTAACATTAAATATACGTTTTTTAAAAAATTGAATAAATAATTTATTAATATTAAATATATGATTTATTAGTTGGAAAAATATATGTGTGTGTATATACATATATATACACACACACGGAAATTAATATAAGGCTGTCAAAGATCTAAGCTTGGATCGTATGGCTTTGATTCTAATTTGATTGTATATCGTAACGGTTCTATTTCTCTTATTATTATGATTTATTAACATTTAAAAAAATGTTTTTTTTTACAGTAAATATACATCTTTTTGTATATATAGCAGCATTCCATTAAGAAACTTAGGCAAACAATCAGATTCTAATAAAATAATATCCTTCCCGTGATGCAACATTTGGTAGAAGTCATGAATAGCTTAGTGGTATTAGATAACAATCTGCACTTCAATATGTCTCTCAATGAGAGGTATAAACTCTACTAATGCCATATAACTCCAAATATAAAAATACTGTAGACTGTTAAGAACACCAGGAACCGAACTGACTACACTATAAATCCAAGTGTGTTATTTCTACACGCATAAACGTTTAAAAATGATACATTTGACTGAAGCTCGTTTTACATGTTTTGTTGCGTGTTAAATTAACACGTTTAATCGTATTAATACATTCAACCGTGTTAAATGACGTCATTTAAAACGGCAAAAAATGTGTAAAAAGAGCTTCAGTTAAAATAACACACTTGGATTTGCTATGTATTAGTTAATTCTTAAACAAGAGCTATTAAGGGGATCCTATAGTCGTCTGTAATACCGACATTTGTTTGTCACAGATATCTTTTTTTGGCTTTACGGATTTAAAAATCCTTCTCCAAAGTTGAAGCATATTCGGAAATAAAGGGCACACCACGTGATTTTATACCGAGAATAAAAATAATTTTAGAAACTGCATACCCATGCATACAGCACAAAATGTTTTTTAAATATTTTTAAAATATTTTTTAGGAAGATTAAAATAATTTAAAATAATTTACAAAAATATTTTTAGAATGTTTCTATGTACGTCAGATCATGTCAGAAAAATATTTTCAAAAATATTTTTAAAAGATTGCAAATAAATATATTCAATAATATTTGTAAAATCTTTTAGAAATATTGTTTTAAAAAATAAGATATGTTCATAATAATTTTAAAAATGCTTTAAAAATGACATAAATATGAGTCATTTAAAGGTATGTATATGCCGTTATGCTGTTGTAAATTAAGAATTTTAGAAAAACAAATAAAAAATAAAATACATTTATTATGTATCTATATGTCGTGTGTGCATACAGCCGCGCGGTCACCCATCCGAGTCAGTACCGCACCTAACGTCGCTTGACATCGATGATCGAACGGACTAGTGGTGATCCTTTGATTCTGATGCTTCCTTGTTGCTTATACTTCTATATAACATATCTTTATAGTGTTCAAAAATCGTGTAATGATAATAACCGGTAAATATTAAAAATAATAAATTAACAAATTCTTTTCTTCGTCAGTGAAAAATTAACCAGAGATATATATTTTTTGACCAAACTGACTTTATTATCGAAGATTCTTAACTCAACGTTTCGACACTGGTTTTGTGTCCTTTTCAAGAGATTTCTAAAAAGTATACACAACGAAGTCATTACAAGCACGCTGTTACAGAAACAATTTCACACAAGGAACAATTAAAAAGGAAATATCTACCTATCTAATCCTGTTCACAATTATTTCTGCCATATGTAAAGTTCTTGCAGTTGTAGCAACTTTGTCAAATTCTTAAGAGTCGCAATACAGTGTCCCGTAATCATAATGCAAACGGAACCGACAGGAGACACGTCGTTCCGAAACGAAAGACGGCGATCGACTAATCATCGAAATACAAATAAGTGACTAGGTCAACGGAATAAAAACATACACATAGAGAGAAATGATTAGGTAGTTCTTATAATTCTGTCGTATAGCGGATTGAGATTTTCAGTGTCTTTCTTTAAATTAATCGCGTTCATTTGTTCTTTTCTTATGTAAAACATCTCCGCAATCTCTCTCTTCCTCACATTTCTCTCCCTATGCATAATCTCCGTATCGGACCATTTGAAATTATGTCCGTGTGTAAGTCGGTGCTTACTAACTACGGAGTGTTTATTCACATCTTTTTTAATGTCGCTTAGATGTTCCTTAACACGAGTCTCCAAATGTCTTAGAGTCTGTCCAATGTAGGAGGCGTTACAGTCATTACATTCAATTTTGTAGACGACACCTGTTTCCTTCATATTTACGAGTTTGTCTTTGCCACGTTTTATAATTGAATCCAATTTTTTGGGAATCGTGTAAAGGACATCCAAGCCACATCGATTTACAGTGCGGCGAATATTGGAATCAATTGGATTCAATTATAAAACGTGGCAAAGACGTTTTAGCGTTACCCATCCTGACCACGTGGAGGTACCAGTCAACCCAGTACAAATTTTGAGAAAACACTAATTTTGAATGGATTACAAGGTCAGACTTATTAAGTTATGATTTTTATGGAGTTTTTGGATACTGACGACATGGTAATGCAGTTTTTGGAATGAGTCGTGAAATTGTGCAGGTAAGACATGATGCGTATTCAAATTTGTAATTGGGCATATTCTAGAATGGGGTTATGGGGTTATGGGATTATACATATATATTGTTCGTCTGTATACATATATATATATATGTATATATATATACAGGGTGTTCCAGAATGTTTGGTACTTTTTTCATATTTAGATAGAGCGAGCCAAACTGAGTCGAAAAGTCATGTACCATTTTGCAATTTTCGCAATAGTTGATGAGTTATTAATGATTAAAAATCGCCGTATTGGCCCGGCCCACCGCCAAATCCAAGCGCGCGGCGAGATGCGGCCGCCCCGCGGTCGGCGCGCGGGCAGTTGTTTTCTAAAAGCGGCGATGATTACGCACGAGCGGCGCGTAACGCTGGGCCCCCGTTCTGAGCGATGATAGTTTCTCGCCTTTTTTAAATAGAAATAAAATTTTCTAACAACATAGAAAAATTTTTTGTGCGTACGTATGTACATACGTGTGTACATGCATACACAGGGATATATCAATTGTACTGCTTAAAAAAGCGATTACTCAATTTACTTTTGTATTACACGTGCATGGAAAGTAGCACTTCCGTGTGTGTTTTCTGTGCGGAAAGTAACGATTTGCCAACATCTACCTACAAAATATTCCACACGTCACATCCAAAGTCATAGTCAACGGGAAAACCGTGCGCTAAGACTCATAGCGCACGGGTTCAAGCCATACCTAACGGGTATCAACGCCATCTCGCACACAGAAAACAACTACCGAAAATACCGCCACTTCGCCTCTTCCCAACACACACCTAACCTAACAGCTACTCATATGTCACTCTACTGTACATACTTGTACGCATAACCTTCCCAAACGGTACGAGTACGGGCGCGTCCTCCCTTTCGTGTTCTCTTTCGTCAGCGCGGCCGAGTCGCGGAGTCGCCGAGTGCCGAGTCTGAAGCGCGAGTCTCGTATCGCGGACAACCGCGTGCAAACTCGCGCCGCTATTCGTTTTTCTCGCTCGGGCATCAGGGCATCAGACCCGTGAGGCCCGTCAGCCCGTGGCCATCGCCGCTGCCGCTGCCGACGCGACGACGACGACGACGACAACGACGACGACAAGGCCGACCTGGCCGACGAAGTCGATTTCGACAGGTAGTGGATAAACGTGACTGTGCGCTCGCGCTCGCGCTCGCTACGAGCCTACGCGATACGTGCTATTTGCTCCTGTAATAAATGTCGGTTAAAGTATGCGGGGGGAGGGGCTCGCCTTCGGCTCGTGCGACTACCCGCACTCGTCTAATATACGCACATTTCCACTCCCTTAACCCCCATCCCTACATGCACTTGTAATACAAAATAGTATGTGTTACACGTACGGAAGTTGGCCGTACGAACACGAGCCGAAGGCGAGTGCGCCTACCCGCGCTCGTGACCAACAGCCAACTTTCCGCACTTGTAACACAATATACTATTTTTTCTTTTAGTAAGTAAAGGTTGTCTTTAAGAAAGAATATTTTCTTGATAATAGTCTTAAAATGTACAAATTTTAGAAAGAGTCTTTATCATGTACTCGAAAGAAGAATTTATACTCCTTCAAAGAACATAATAAAATTTTATGAAAGAAAAGTCAAAATAATAAATAAAGTAATATGAGGACCCTCGAGATTAAAATAGGAGAAGTCAAGGGTATGAGGGTCAGAGGCAGATCACAGTGCGTAATATCAGAAATAACTGATTTATTCGTCGTTTTGATACATTACATCGATCCGTACGTTTCGGCTCAGTTTTGAGCCATCTTCAGCGGCAGTTACAGAAATTAAGTTACACGTTCTCCGTACCGTATGGTGAGTTTACCGATTCAAAGTATCAGAAACATAGACCAATTGATCCATATCTGTAAATTCGTTCAATTAATGTTGAGATATTAAAAAGATACCTTAGGAAACTCACCATTCGGTCTGAAAAACGTGGAATACAGAGCCATGTACATAATGATCTTGTCGACACGACACATGCACAGCAATGATATGGAAGGTCTTGCAAGAAGAGGCATGTCGTAGGTCAACACACCGGCGAGGATTATAACAAAGCACGATTTGACACCGTCTCAAAATGACACGGATTTTTTGCATCATGCATATGTCACGGTTTTGAGCAAATTGTAATCAATGCTCATGAACTTTGGTCGTTGGCAAATCGGGGTTTTACTATTGGTATACATGCAATATTGTGACAGTGTCAAATCGTGCTTTGTTATAATCCTTGCCGGTGTGTTGACCTACGACATGCCTCTTCTTGCAAGACCTTTCATATCATTGTGTGTCGTGTCGACAAGATCGTCAAGTCTTCTCGCAGAGAGTATTCATTATGTACATGACTCTGTATTCCACGTTTTTCAGACCGAATAGTGAGTTTCCTAAGGTATCTTTTTAATATCTCAACATTAATTGAACGAATTTACAGATATGGATCAATTGGTCTATGTTTCTGATACTTTGAATCGGTAAACTCACCATACGGTACGGAGAACGTGTAACTTAATTTCTGTAACTGCCGCTGAAGATGGCTCAAAACTGAGCCGAAACGTACGGATCGATGTAATGTATCAAAACGACGAATAAATCAGTTATTTCTGATATTACGCACTGTGATCTGCCTCTGACCCTCATACCCTTGACTTCTCTTATTTTAATCTCGAGGGTCCTCATATTACTTTATTTATTATTTTGACTTTTCTTTCATAAAATTTTATTATGTTCTTTGAAGGAGTATAAATTCTTCTTTCGAGTACATGATAAAGACTCTTTCTAAAATTTGTACATTTTAAGACTATTATCAAGAAAATATTCTTTCTTAAAGACAACCGTTACTTACTAAAAGAAAAAAAAGTAAATTAAGTAATCGCTTTTTTAAGCAGTACAATTGATATTTCCCTGTGTATGCATGTACACACGTATGTACATACGTACGCACAAAAAATTTTTCTATGTTGTTAGAAAATTTTATTTCTATTTAAAAAAGGCGAGAAACTATCATCGCTCAGGACGGGGGCCCGGCGTTACGCGCCGCTCGTGCGTAATCATCGCCGCTTGTGGAAAACAACTGCCCGCGCGCCGACCGCGGGGCGGCCGCATCTCGCCGCGCGCTTGGATTTGGCGGTGGGCCGGGCCAATACGGCGATTTTTAATCATTAATAACTCATCAACTATTGCGAAAATTGCAAAATGGTACATGACTTTTCGACTCAGTTTGGCTCGCTCTATCTAAATATGAAAAAAGTACCAAACATTCTGGAACACCCTGTATATATATATATATATATATATATATATATATATATATACAATTTCTGTAACTTTTAAAGTAAATATCTCAGAAACGGGTCGGACAATCGATCGCAAATTTAACACAGGTTTTTGGGATATATAAGTGCACAATCTCTGTAAATTTCAGCTTTATCCCTTTATTTTGACATAAGCGACATACATCTTTAATTAAAAATATTTCATAATATTTCAAAAATATTTTTGAAAATATTTAAAAAAAGATTATAAAACCAATAAAAAATAAAAATATTTTTTAAATATTTTGAAACAAGTTTATGATACAATAAATATGTAGATTCGAATTAATATTTTAAAAATACATTTCAAATATTTAAGAAAATTTTATCTGGGTGATAAAAAAAAACGTTTTTAAAAATATTTTTAAAATATTGTTAAAATATTCTTAAAAATGTTACCACAAAAGGTTTTTAAACCATTTTAAAATATTCCTAAAACCATTTTAAAATGTTTCTCGCAATATTTGTATAGAAATATTTAGAAATATTTTTTCAAAACATTTTGTGCTGTATGGGTATAGCAATGCGTCAACTTGCGAAAACATTCGCTTTATATAAAAATTCTACAATGTATTGTTACAAAAAGACTGTGGCGTGCCCAGCGGATTACATCCAAAAATACGATACCGTTGTCAGAATTAGGTTTAGACTCTAAACAAAAAAGTTATCTGTGACAAATGCAATATAACCTATAACCTTGTCTATCCTTGTCTATTATCATTGTCTATACAAGGACAGATATAGAATTTGGTCGGTAATACAGACGGCTATAGAATCCCCTTAATATCAGTTTATTTAGGACTAAATATTAGAACGAGAAAAAGTGTAATAATATATTCCAAATATGTCAAATATTTACTCCTTGCACTTTCAACGTATAAGTAGAGTGCATATATCAGAACACAAAATCTGTACGAACAATAATCAATTCGAATAAACTTAAAAATAATGTTTTAAAAATTGATTTTTACACATGGTGAAATCATGTCATATATGTTATATAATCTCATATTTTAAATTTCACAAAAGGCTCCGTTTGAGCATATTTTATTATAATTATTGTTTATTAATGAAATACTGTTTATTAATGACATATCAACAATAGGCTTAATTTATAATGTTAATGGAAACATTTTATATTTTTTGTCACTCGACCTTTTGCAGGATAAACTTACCTAGCTACTGACCTATTAAAGGTATCCAAAAACTGTAAAGGACTTTTTGACTCACAAGGAAACCTCGCGAACTCGAAAATTATGATTTTAATAAAACTTCCCATACATGTAGGGGGAGTAAAAATATGAATTTAGATATTTTTTGTAGCTGCCCAAAAACGGTTTTAAGGGGTGAAACCACTCCTCATATGTAGAGCGGATTTTACTTTTATCGATATATCTCGAAAAATATTTGAGATATCAAAAAATGTTTCTTATAAAAGTTTTATAGTAAAATCTCCTCTATTCAACAACATTAATAATATTTTTTAAAAATTATTTTTTAAACAAAATTTTGATTAAAAATTAGAAAATTTTTTTTTTTCAAAATTTTATTAATGTGTTTAAATAGAGATGTTTTTACCATAAAACTTTTATTTGAAACATTTTTTGATATATCGAATACTTTCCGAAATATATCAAGAAAAGCAAAAAGCCACTCTAGATATAAAGGGTGTTTTCACCCTCTAGAACCGTTTTTGAGCAGCAAAAAAAATTTCTAAATTTATCTTTTTACCCCCACTACATGTGTGAAAAGTTTTATAATAAGAACACCTATGTGTATTTAACCGCAACGAATAATTTTTTCAAAAATTTATTTATTTTTGCATCTCTTATATAAAAAAATATCTGTTGCGTTATTTAATATTATAAAATTGTAAAATAAAGATACTTTTATTCTGAATGTACTTATAATTCTTTAAGGAGGTTCGATGGCTTCATCGGGGGGAGTAGTGGGATGCGGGGGTTCTGGTAACAGCGCACTAGCGTTTGAAGTAGTGGGAGAGAAGGGGATTGCTCTGATTGGTCGCCGCGTGTATAGTGCGTGCTGCTGTTCACGTCGTTCACGACCGTGGCAGTCTAGCAGACGAAAAATCAAGCAATTTATGCTTTAATAATTAATTTTTCTACGAAATGTGCGGTAACCTTTCCCTTTCTTTCGCTCATTTATTTGTAAATTATTAAGTTACATGTGCATATTTTTTTTTCCTTATCATTTGCATTTTTTCTTGCACTTATTTTATTCTGAAGGTATATGCAATATGTTATTTCCCATAAGAACCTATGTTAAAAATGCAGCCAGTTTCATGAAATTTTAATATGTTGTTCTGGAATGCAAAATAGAATTATGTGAATTTTTGGGGAATTTTTCACCGTCCCGTTTTGAAAAAAATCTACTCTAAAAATTGTACTTTTTAAATTTTTGGAGTAGATTTTTTTCAAAACGGGACGGTGAAAAATTCCCAAAAAATTCACATAATTCTATTTTGCATTCCAGAACAACATATTAAAATTTCATGAAACTGGCTGCATTTTTTTGTAGCCATCGAACCTCCTTAAATAATATTGTAACAATTTTAGCGCCAACTAAAAATTTCTAAATTTATTCACCTGTGTGTGCGTGCGTACGTGCGTGCGTGTATGTGTGTTTTATAAAATATTTTAGTTTCAGGGGTTCTTTTGTCAATTTAATCTACACAATTAAATGGTTAAGTTTGTTTCATTTTAATTCGCTGAATTTAATTTGCGATAAATTACTAAATTTATTTATATAAAATATTGATTTTATTTTGTCATTTATTTGGTTTTGTTTTTATTTTGTATACAGAAGTTATGATTATTTCGCCTGATAGAACGTGTTTTTCCATTTCTTAACTTACGATAGATTATTATCAAAAGTTGCACATAATTATCGTAAGTAAACAAAATATAAATAGTAGTTATACGAGTGAAGGATGTGACGGACAGCGTGCATTAATTCCATAATTCATGATATACTTGAATGAATCGTTAAACTCGTGGTACTTTATATACTACTAAAACTATGCGCAATATTTCCGACTTATATAGAGCCTTATTATCTTATTTATATCTTCTTTATATCAGAATCTTCCAAATATGGAAAATTACTGCAAAATATCCTCACGTACAACGTACGTGATTACTCTGCATTACGATATTAGACGTAAATGACCGATATGCACGTGTATATTGCACGTTGTACAATATACAATATACATATGATCATATTGTTTATATATTACACGTACATCATATTGCATATTTTCACATAAATGATCGATAGATATACACGTGGTATAATGTAATCACTTCTGTTAGGTATCACGGTATATTGTATGCATATCGCTCATTTACATCTAATCGCAATGCAGAGTAGTCACATACGTTGTACGTGAGGATATTTTGCAGTAATTTTTCATATTTATTGTTAAAAGTTTCTGATATAAAAAAGATATAAATAAAATGATAAAACTCTATATAGTCGGAAATATTGCACGTAGTTTATAATAAAGTACCAACAAGTTTAACGATTCATTCAAGTGTATCATCAACTATGGAATTAATGCACGCTGTCTGTCACGTCCTTCACTCGTATAACTACTATTTATATTTTGTTTACTTACGATAATTATGTGCAATTTTTGATAATGATCTTTCGTAAGTTAAGAAATGGAAAAACACGTTCTATCAAGCGAAATAATCATAACTTCTATGTACAAAATAAAAACAAAACCAAATAAATGACAAAATAAAATCAATATTTTATATAAATAAATTTAGTAATTTATTGCAAATTAAATTCAGCGAATTAAAATGAAACAAACTTAACCATTTAATTGTGTAGATTAAATTGACAAAAGAACCCCTGAAACTAAAATATTTTATAAAACACACACACACGCACGCATGTACGCACGCACACACAGGTGAATAAATTTAGAAATTTTTAGTTGGCGATAAAATTGTTACAATATTGTTTAAAGAATTATAAGTACATTCAGAATAAAAGTATCTTTATTTTACAATTTTATAATATTAAATAACGCAACAGATATTTTTTTATATATGTAAGCACCCGGTTGTGATGGGTGCGAGAATTACGTAACAATTTTATGGTTATTGTGCTTTATTACGGTATACCCACGCAACACGCCGACGTCTTTTAGACGTCTAAACGACGTCCCGTCCGTACGTCACATGACGTACTGAAGATGTACCGAAGACGTCCAGTAGACGTCTTTTTGTACGAAAAATGTGGCGCCCAAAGACGTCCATTAGACATCGTTAGTACGTACAACGGTACGTACCAAAGGCGTCCAATAGATGTCATTGTACGTACTAACGATGTCTATTGTCTATTGACTACTAACGATGTCTATTGATACGATGTACCGCCCAAAGACGTCCAGTAAATATTGTTATATCCTTCCAGGGGGCCTAGATTACGTATCTTTTCACAAAGTAAAAATGCGAAAAGTGAACAGATTTAGATTTCAACCAATAAAATTATAGTATATTCTAGTGAATTCTTTCACTTTTCGCATTTTTACCTCGTGAAAAGATACGTAATAGGCCCCCAGGATGTAAAATAGATGTAGTGTAGACGTTTTTGATGTATATTTCTGAAAATAGCATTTATAGAGATTATTAAATTCGCGAAATGGTCGAGAAAGTAAAATCAGATTAATATTTATTTTATTATAAAAAAACACAGCTTATAAATGCTTATATATAGTACAGCTAAAATGTATATATAGTTATGCAAACATTTATTACAAGAACTATTGACTATGTTCTGCATATAGAACCATATAGGTAAAAGAAGCATAAAAAAAGAAAGTTCCTCATTTTTAAGACTCATGGGTAGTCATCACGGCCATATTAAATTCTTGCTATCAAAGGCAAGAAATTAAACCCTATGTTATTGTGCGTTCCATTTTCAAATAAAAACATTTTGATAACAAATAACTAGATGTTTCCAAACACTTCTAAAATTGATTGAAAACTCGGAGCGTAGCTTCTAGCGTGCTTGAAATCTGTGCGGACGTGAAATGGCATGGTTTCTTTTTTTTTCTCCTTTTTTCCATAGAACAACGCTGGCCAAACTTGGAAGCATCATCGTCGTCGGCGTTATATTACGTGTGTAAAATGTTGAACAAATGTCTATCTTCTCGCGCGCGCGTATTCATAAATCACTGAATAAACCTTTGAACGTGTGCAGTTGCACGGATCTTCGAATTCACGTACAATACCGTCAGGATTTATTTTTCCACTTCGAATATTTTTCAGACTTTCTTTGTTGTGACACTAGGTCAAGCAGAAAGTGTGCAACGAGGGAAAAATTACAAATACCGATGCGTGTCGAAGTTCAATTGGCTTCTTAAGATATGCTCAATCTATTATATACGCACCTATATATATATATATATATATATATATATATATATATGTATTGCATACATTGAGGCTACGGTCAACGTGACGCTACAAATGCTTTGGAGCGTTCTTCTTCTCCTTCTTTCTTCATTGAAAGAAAAGAGAAGAGGAATGCTTCGAAGCATTTGTAGCGTCACGTTGACCGTAGCCTGAGAAGTATTTCTGGCAGCAATTATTAAAAATCATGCTCTTATGCAGGAAGTGTCACATATAAAAATATCATACCTGTTAGTATCAAGCACGTAGCTATGAATTTTTTCGTAGTTCTACACGTGGTTAGACAATACGTCTACAAATTATTACTTCCTCCTTGAAAAAATTCTTTATAAATTTCACGGTCCTGACAACGGTCCTCATCAACTGTCTAGTTAGCTCTGGCCAAAGTGATACCTGTGTACGAATAAATATATTTTTAATCAAACTATTAAACTATTACAACATATAACCTAACTTGTCAGCTTTCTCGACATGTGAAGAAAAATGTGTTTATAGATGTATTGGCATAGATATACGGTTTACGATGGCTTTATTGCTTACGACCACGATCAAATAAGCGTTACGATAGATGTAGTTCTAGCTTTACATGCCCCACGAGCGGAGATATATTGCGACGCAAAGTCCAAAAGTAAAAATTTTATATTAAGATACTTACGTAAGATACGTCGACGTCTCTCAATAATATATATATATGTATATATATGTATCAGAAATGTCACTTTCACTACTTTCACGGTATAGAATTAACACGCGGTCTCGTCCCGGCGAAAAGCAAATGGAGGAGGCTGTTGCACACAGGACGTGTTGCACAGGATATAACATGTGCCGCGCGGTAAGAAGCGACGCGCGGTACGCTCACAACGGACAGATCACTAAAAATATGCGACACGACTTACTAATTACAGAACGCGACTGACTAACGCAACTTAATTAAACTACGACGCGGGACTTCGGACTGCCGACGTTAACGCTAAATACGACCAACTCAGAATCGGCGGGCGCACAACGCACAACCAGAACAATGGCCGCCGCGAAAGAACGACGCGCGTAAAGCCTTGTGTACACGATACTAGAAATCGGTCCGAGTTTCGGTTTAAGCCAATGAAACTGCTGCTTTTCTGTAAGAGCTGCAATTTGATTGGCTTAAACCGAAACTCGGACCGATTTCTAGCATCGTGTACACAAGGCTTTACATCACGCACGACCGGCACATGACACGTGACACGCAACTCGCACGCCACTCTCGACCAATTAGAACGCGCGCATCACTGGCGGCACTGAATCGCGCCAATGCCTGCGCTCCACGCGAGAGAGACCAATCCTAGGCAAATTAAGCTATAGTAGCCGCTGCGCACGCAACCTATACATACATACATGGAATGCGTTCCGATATTCGCTGCTACTAAAAATCTGTAGTATTATATATATATATACATATATATAATATATATTTTATTAATATATATTAATACATATATTTTATATTATTTAATTATATATTGTAATTAAAGGTAAAAAAGTATGCGCAATTATATAATATTTATTATTATAATATTAATGTAATCTAATTTATATATATATATATATATATATATATATATATATAACTAGATTACATTATACTAGATATTTTAAAAACCTGTAGAAATATATTATTATTCCGCATTCCGCATACTCTTTTTTTAATTACAATATATAATTAAATAATATAAAATCAGATCGACAAAACAATTTTGACGACATCCACAGGACATTCTTAGAACATGAAATACTATGTATAATGTAAAAGTAATAAAACATTTTTGTTTTACGCATTGGAAAATATAATAAGACGTTTTCGAGACGTCCTTTAGACGTCTTTTATATGACGGTAAAAATATAACATAACAAAATAACTATATATTATCGAGATATCTATTGAACAAAGAACATGAAATAACATTATGTATAATGTAAAAGTAATAAAACATTTTTGTTTTACGCATTGGAAAATATAATAAGACGTTTTCGAGACGTCCTTTAGACGTCTTTTATATGACGGTAAAAATATGACATAACAAAATAATTATATATTATCGAGATATCTATTGAACAAATATGTAAAATAAAGTCATTCAATATTGTTTAACGAAATTAAAATGTAAAAAAACTTGGGTTTAATTTGAAAAATCAGACATATTGACGATGTACTCTGGACATCCCTCAAACGTCTGTGTAAATAACCTCATTATAAGACGTTCAAACAACGTCCTTGAGACGTATTTTAGACGTCCGCAAGAAGGCGACATAAATTAGACTTTTCGGAGCATACTTCGGACGTCCGAAGGACGTCGGTGTGTTGCGTGGGTACTTAATCGAAATATAAATTTCTTATGACGAGCGCGCACACGCGTGACTTCTCTTCGCCCGCCATCTTACTTCACACTAACTCCTGCGACATCTCTACGCGCAGCTACTTACTAACATACATCGCCCGCCTTGAAAGACTTGGCTTTCAACGAGATATTACAAGTATTTGTACTCTCAGGACTTATTCTAATCTTATTGCTACGCGTAAATAGAAACATATAGGAGATTATACATCAATAGGTAAAATACAGAGTTTCGCTACAGTACGTTGCACTATGCCTTTCGCAGTCTTTACACTTACAACTCTGACTTTTTGATTGCTGCCTTTGTGACACTCGGTTACACGCCCTAATGCCCATTGCATCGAGGGTGCATTATCATCTCGCAATATTACCAATGTACCGACCTTGATCGGTGAAACTTGATCTTCGCGATTCCACTTGAATCTCTGTCGGAGATTAGACAAATATTCTGTAGACCAACGAGTCCAAAACGTTTGAACCAATTTAGTGAGATACTGGAAACGCGTAAGACGATTAGAAGAGGTTTCAACAAAGTTCTTTTGTGGAATGGCGTTAAAAGGTTCCCCGATCAGGAAATGGCCTGGTGTTAACGCACGCAGATCCGTGGGATTGCTCGAAATCGGGGTAAGCGGTCGCGAGTTCAATACTGACTCAATCTGTGTAAGAATAGTGTACATTTCCTCAAACGTTAATAGTGCTTCGCCGAGTATACGCCGCATATGCGTTTTGATAGATTTTATGCCAGCCTCCCAAAGGCCGCCCATATGGGGAGAGTACGGCGGAATGAAATGCCACTGTATGGCGTGATCGGAAAAATGTCGCTCGATAGCCTCTTGATGATCTGACGTCGTGATCAGATCGTAAAACGTCGCTAACTCGTTTTTAGCGCCCTTAAAATTACTACCGTTATCTGAGTAGATATGTGCGCACTTGCCGCGCCGCGCAATAAATCGCTTAAGTGCATTAAGAAATGCCGGAGTGCTTAGATCGGAAACTAATTCGATGTGTATTGCTTTAGTAGACATACATACGAAAACACAGACGTATGCTTTACAAGTTTTGTTACGCGAAAGCTTTAAGTTGAACGGACCTCCGTAATCAACTCCTACGTTTGCAAACGCGCGAGTATATGTTACGCGATGTGTCGGTAACTCACCCATAAGGTGTCGTGCAGCATACGGTCTGGCTCTGAAGCAAATAATACATTTATGCAAAATCTTTCTGATAGTTGACCTAGCAGATAAGATCCAATAGGATTCCTGTAATGTGGAAAGTAAAGCTTGTGCACCGAGATGCAAATTTGCGCAGTGCGCATCGCGAATGATGAGGTGGGTGACGTGATGATTAGAAGGCAAGACAATTGGGTGCTGCCGCGAGTACTCGATTTGTGCGTTCCTCAATCGTCCTCCTACTTGGATGATTCCTTTATCGTCCAGAAAGGGATGCAGTGTCAGTAACCGACTGTCATGTCGTACACGTTGCTTGATAGTTAGATCGTGGATCTCACGTGGAAAACAATGCGCTTGTACTAATTTGATGATCAGCTGCATTGCTTGATCCAATTTGTCGACGCTCAATGGTCGTATCTGTTTCGTAGTACTTGGTTTGATTGGTTCTTTCCAACGTAGGCAATATGCAATAACTCGCTTCAGTCTAGAAAGAGAAAAAAACCGATCGAGTATATAGTTATCCTCGAAGATTTGCGTGAATGTAGTGCTGGAATGTGGTGCTTTGGTCTCCGGAATCTCGCCGATTACCGGGGGAATTGCTTCGTGGAGATGCGCTGTAGGATCGCACAACCACTCAGGTCCCTCCCACCAGAGACGGAGATGCTTTAGTTGACTTGGGTTCACCCCACGGGAGATAACGTCCGCTGGATTGTCTTCTGATTTCACATGATGCCACATGTCCTTTTCTGTCAATTGGTGGATCTCCGTGATCCGATTAGCAATGAAGGTTTTACGTTGATAAGGCTCGCCGTATATCCACGCCAGCACAATTTCTGCATCGCACCAATAAAAGCGGGCGTGAATGATTAATGATAGCGTAGCCATTACTAGTTGAATCAGTCTTGCTAGCAGAAGAGCTGCGAGGAGTTCTAGGCGAGGTATACAGATTGTTTTCAATGGCGCGACCTTTGACTTTGCGCATAAAAGCCGAATGGTAATTCTTCCTTGTTTGTCGATGATCGTAAGTACACGCAGGCTCCATAGGCTGCTTCCGAGGCGTCGGAGAACCCATGAAGTTCGATGCGCACGGGGTTTCCGCAGACAACCACGCGCGGGGTAGAAATGTTGTTGATTGCGGGAAGCTGTTCGAGATAGTTGAGCCATTCAGAGTGTAGGCTGCTATAGGGAGTGATTCGTCCCATGCGAGATTTAACTGCCACATGCGTTGGAGTAAGATTTTCGCAGTTATCGTAACTGGTCCTACCAATCCCAATGGATCGAAGATCTGGGACGTGACCGATAATACTTTGCGCTTTGTGACGCGACCCTCTGTGTTTCGGAAGGTCACTCGATATTGCAGTGTATCCTTGGTGGAAGACCACGAAAGACCGAGAGTTTTCACCTCGTCTCCGATGTTCAATAATTGCGGAACCTCGTTCTCGCTGGATGAGAGGAGAGTCGGTTCGTTCGAGTTCTATTTGGCCAATGTGAAACCTGCTGATCCCAATATTTCAATGAGATCCGCTTTTAGAGATCGAAGTGCGGCTATGTCATCGTCGCCGGTGAGGAGATCATCTACGCAGAAATCCTCCAATATGACTTGACTCGCAATTGGATGAGATTGTTTCGCATCATGAGCTGCTTGCTGCATGGATCGAATGGCTAAGAACGCTGAGGCTGCTTTGCCATATGTAACTGTATTTAATAAGTAGTCTAATAATGGTAGACTGCTGTCTGGCCTCAACACGATTCGCTGCAAATTTCTCTGCTCCTCGAGAATCTCGACCTGTCTGTACATCTTTACGATGTCAGCTGTTAGTACGAATTGGTGTTGTCGGAATCGCAGCACTATTACAAATAACGTTGGCTGAGTCGTGGGTCCGACTTGCAAAATGTCATTGAGAGACTTTCCTGAAGTTGTCTTGGCAGAAGCATTGAAGACTACCCAAAGTTTATTCTGCCCGTTGACTCGGGTGACTACGGCGTGATGTGGGATGTAATACACCGGCGAGGTGTCGCTCGTTGTATCGCTCGTTGTATCGCTCACGGCGGTCATGTGACCCAATGATTCGTAATCCTGCATAAACTTAACGTAAGCTGCTTTGAGCTCAGGATCGCGTTCTAGTTTCTGTTCGATTTTGTAGAATCGTTTCACCGCGGTATTACGGGATTCGCCCAACTCGCTGGGGTCCCCTCGGAATGGTAGACTGACTACAAACCGTCCACTTGTGTCCCGTTTGTAGGTCTGCAGAAAGTGGAGTTCGCACGATTCGTCGCTTTTTGATCGCACCGGCGCACGGTCGATCTCTTCTATGTTCCAAAATCTTTCGACTTGCTTGTGAAGTGCCGCGTCGGCTGTGATATAACTGATTGATGCAGGCGACTGACTGACTGGCGTAGTGTCACCAGCGGCTATCCATCCAAGATGTGTCTTCTGGAGGATTGGCTGATTGCGGCCTAGCTTTATCTGGCCGATGCAAAGAAGATCCCAAAATATGCTTGCTCCTAATATCATGTCAACCCTACTTGGAAGGTGAAACGTGCTGTCAGCGAGATTTACATTAGGAGGAATTTTAAGATGACCGATTTCGACTGCTGCTATGGGCAGGTTATCGACTATTCGTTCAGTAATCAGAAATTGACGCTTAGTTTGATATGCAGTATACTTAGATTGTATAACAGCCTCCGTTGATGCGTGGAGCTCTATGGCTGGACCTATTTCTTTGACTGAAAAACTCTGCTTGTGTGTATTTAACTTCAAACGCTTGCAAAGCTCACGCGTTATAAAGTTGAACTGAGAACCTGAGTCTAAAAGTACTCTACATTCGACTCGTGCTCCGCTCCTATCGTGAATCCAAACCCTTGCGGTTGACAATATGACTCGTGAAGGAGAGAAATGCTTTGTAATGCTTGTTGACGCTAAAGCGACGCCCTTGCTAGCGTCTGAATTGCTGCTATTATTCAATTGATTGTTCGTTTCTACTGATTGATCGTTAGAGTGTAACAACGTGTTATGTTTACCCTCGCACTTCCTGCAATGAGTCGACAGACAATTAGTTGCGATATGATTGCTTCGCAAGCAATTACGGCAAAGTTTACGCTCGTTTACTACACTTTGTCTTTTCGGTACGTCTAAATCGCGAAACTTGTGGCATGAATAAATAAGATGCGATTTTTCTTGACAATACGCACATTTGCGAGACGCTTGTTTCTCATCGCTCGTAGTCGCGAAAGAATTCGATTGTGTTGCTTTCTTCGGTTGGGACGACGCTCGCCCTTCCGATCGCGCTGCTAATTGTGATTTATTTGCATCTGACTTTATATTCTCTAGTTCGAGAATGAGGCATCGATCCTCTAGGAAATCTGTCAAAGTGCCGACTGTGATATTTTCCCGTTCTTTTGCATGAGCGCGCCATTCGCGTCGCGTCATGCTGTCTAACTTTGAAGTTAAAAGATGAATTACTACTGCGTCCCAGGTATTAGCCCCGAGCTGCTCAATAGCACGAATATGTCGCAACATACTATCTAATGTTTTTCGTAACTGCCCCCCGGATTCCTTCTGCATCACGGGAATGTCGAGCAGCAACTGCAAGTGACGACTTGCGATCGCGGTTTTATCCTCGAATCTCTTTTTCAAGAGCGTCCAGGCAATCTCGTAATTTGCTGCGGAAGACTCGAGTGCTTGAATGACTTCTGCGGCCCGCCCTTTCAATGACGACCGCAGATAATACATGCGTTGAATATCTGATAGGTTAGCGTTAGTTTCGATAAGCCCCTGAAAACTGTCGCGAAATTGGAGCCATTGCTCAGGATTCCCGTCAAATACCGGAAGACTCATCGTCGGCAATTTGACCTTGATATCCTGCGTGTGGCCGGCACCCCCGTTGGGGTGGGTATTGTTATGCTGCTGATTACCCGCGTGATTGATTTGCTGATGCTGTGCTCGCTCAAGATTGACAAGAGCCCGTGCTCGTCCGATTAAAGAACAATACCGTTCGTCTATGATATACCGTTCTTCATCCACGTCGTCTAAATCCTCGATTTTATTCTGAATGTCGTTAAAATTAGGCCATAAGCTTTGTATGAATTCGATTCTCGTTTCAAGAGTTTCGATCGGATTGTCCGACGCGCGAAAGCCTTCTAGTAATGTCTCGAAACCCGTAAGACGGAACTTAAACGTACCTCGCGCACGCCTAAGAGAGGTTAGCTCGTTTGCCATCGTGAAGCTACGCTAACTTGACACGATTTTTTGTAACGGAACGAACTTACAGGTTATGTTTAGATTGCTACACTCGATACGCTTAGCGCACGCTCGGACGCTGCTGTGATCCTCGCTGCCAAGTCGTAGAGCTGTCTGTGGAACGATGGTGCTCGAATCGTGGTGACAGCACGGCTGACCCTCGTCGATCCCGACCTCGAATCCTCGTAGAATACCGGTGGGCGCGTGTCGCCGCCGGTGTCGTATCACGTGGCTACGTGATGGTGAGATCGCCGCTGTGCAAGCGCCCTGTAACGGAAACTTACAGGTTAGTGTTGCTTGCAAGCGCGCGAATCCGCTTTCCTCAGGCTCGGCCTTGCGCACGAGTGAGTGTCCGATGTGTTGAGATCGCCGCCGTGCAAACGCCCTCTGTGTCGTCTGCAAGCGCGCGAATCCGTTTCCTCAGGCTCGGCCTTGCGCACGAGTGAGTATCTAGTGTGTTGAGATCGCCGCCGTGCAAACGCCCTCTGTGTCGTCTGCAAGCGCGCGAATCCGCTTCCTCAGGCTCGGCTTTGCGCACGAGTGCACGGAAAAAATTATGAGTGGCCTGCTGCACTTTGCATGGTAAAGCTGCTCTCACATCACAGTTGAGTGGACTGCCGACTCGAATTTGGGCGAGTAACTGTCCCAAACATTGCAGAGAGCAATTTTCCCGAATCACGGGGAGGCATCTGACGCGCGAAATGTCGGTAATGTTCTTAAATTGTACTGTGTGTACCCAATGGTAAAGACAGTGCTGCCTCTTGTACGAAAGTATCTGCATTACCAACGCTTTCAGATCGCAGTCGTCGCAGTTTGGGAGAGCAGCTGTCCCAAAAAAAAGAGAGCATTGTTTCGAATCGTGAACGCGAAACTCATCTCCGGTTTGCGCTGCAACAATCGCAATTGCGTCAGCAACTGCCCCAAAATTTTTTCCGTGTGAGTATCTAGTGTGTTGAGATCGCCGCCGTGCAAACGCCCTCTGTGTCGTCTGCAAGCGCGCGAATCCGCTTCCTCAGGCTCGGCCTTGCGCACGAGTGAGTATCCGGTGGCGCCCTTGGTTTCTGGGCACGCCACACTTGAGAGAGAGAGAGACAGCCTGACTATCCTCTCGTGCTTGCCGTTGTTTCAGGCGTCGATGCTTTGCCGTTGTTTCAGGCGTCAATGCTTTGGGATGCAGTCGATCGGCTATCGCAATAACCGAGACTTACGATTCTTCTAGTACTTGCCCGCTGGACTACCTCCGCTGGATAGTTTCGACAGCGTTGCCAGCAAATACTTGCGTGCGTTTTTCCACTGCCGGTTCGACGCACGTTACGTTGCTATGCCGCATCCGGCCGATTATACCGGAATCCGGCTCGAAGGACCATTTGTAAGCACCCGGTTGTGATGGGTGCGATAATTACGTAACAATTTTATGCTTATTGTGCTTTATTACGGTATACTTAATCGAAATATAAATTTCTTATGACGAGCGCGCACACGCGTGACCCCATACAGCACAAAATGTTTTTTTAAATATTTTTAAAATATTTTTTAGAAAGATTAAAATAATTTAAAATAATTTACAAAAATATTTTTAGAATGTTTCTATGTCCGTCAGATCATGTCAGAAAAATATTTTCAAAAATATTTTTAAAAGATTGCAAATAAATATATTCAATAATATTTGTAAAATCTTTTAGAAATATTGTTTTAAAAAATAAGATATGTTCATAATAATTTTAAAAATGCTTTAAAAATGACATAAATATGAGTCATTTAAAGGTATGTATATGCTGTTATGCTGTTGTGAATTAAGAATTTTAGAAAAACAAAAAAAAAGAAAATACATTTATTATATATATGTCGTGTGTGCATACAGCCGCGCGCGGTCACCCATCCGAGTCAGTACCGCACCTAACGTCGCTTGACATCGATGATCGAACGGACTAGTGTTGATCCTTCGATTCTGACGCTTCCTTGTTGCTTATACTTCTATATAACATATCTTTATAGTGTTAAAAAATCGTGTAATAATAATAACTGGTAAATATTAAAAATAATAACGCAATTATAATTAATGTACAATAATTATTAATATGAAATTCGTATATTTAACATAATATAATATTAATTTAATTACGTTAACAACATGCATGATAACGCCTAAAGACGCTACCTGACAAAATAAAGAATTTATTTAATGAATTGAATCAAAGTTGAAAAATAATTAGGAATTAAATTTAAAGAAACATCAATCTAAAAAAAATCTATTCTTTATGTATGTGTGTGCATATATGTTCACGGAGTAAGGTATAGTACTATATTTTCAATTATTCTTATAATATTTCTGCAATGTTGTTCTAATATTTCAACGAAATGTTGCAATTGTCTTTACAACATTACATTGCAACTTGTAACGTTCCTGCAATGTCTTGCAAACTTCTATGCTGTATGGGTCTGTTTTAATTAAGAAAAACTCAAAAAATGAAAATAAAATTGTCGTGTACTTCAAATTTGGTCTTAAAATGACGTCTAATTCATGTCCTTTTCATGACGCCAAATACACGTCATATGACCTTAAATTGACGTCAATAAGACCATGTGTGCTACCTGGGATATTTACATGGGAAGTATATATATATATTGTGACGTTGCAGTTTCGCTGCATCGTTGCAGCGCCCCGCCGCCGTCACAAGGCGCGGGTTTCGCGACCTTTTTCACGCCCGAGCACGGTTCAACGAATCGATGCGAGATCTCCAGGGGCATATTGTAATCGCGTTGCATTTACTGATCCCTTTTATTTTTATTTTTTATCATTTGCGTGGCGCCTCACCGAGCCGAAGACCGGAGTTTCCTGAGAGGATGCAGAGGATCGCGAAAAACGGAGTCGACGGAAGGGACAGAGGCGAGAAATCGGACGACGGAAAGCGGATCGAAGCGATTCGCGGACCGCCGAGAGCGACGGAGCGCAGGAAGACACGCGCGCGGCGCGTGACACAGCGGCGGGCGGACCCATAATGGCAGGGCCCCGGGGCGCCGGGGCTAAATCAGCTCACCTGCCCTCCTCACACTGCTGACCGGATTCCGGGATGGATGGCCACCATTCCCGAACCGAAAAGGAGGAACGCGGAGGCAGACACGTCCCGTCCGCCGCCGGGAAGAATCCCGGAAAATTTGCCGCGCGAGCGAAGGGCCGTTTAGCGCCCTGCGGAAAGCCGTAATTCACGGCCCTACGCACGAATCCGCCGCGAGCCAGCGAGCTCACCCCTCATTGGTCCGCGCTCCAACGTCGCGGGGCCGCGTACGCCCGGGGTGGGGTGCGCTATCGATTCCGCCATCGAGCGAAATTTCGGGAGCATTCTTGGATCGTCCTCGCCAATCGACACACGTGAAATCTAAGTCGCGATAATTTTGTGTTCCGCACTTCGTCGTTTCGTACGTTGGAGCTTGTCGAACTTCTCGCAGCTACTCTTCCGACCCTTGGGACGACGGCGAAGATCCTCGAGAGAGAATCAGCCTACGGTGAGGTTGCTTCGGTAATATTCGATGTAAAGCCACGACACCGCTCCCCGGGTCGCGCTCTCGCTCGGGAATACTCGCGATAATTAGCGTATTCGCCGACAAGGCGTATTTGGCGATCGATAGCGAGAGCGAGGGGCACCGGAATGGTCTCGTGGCCTTGGGATTGCGATCGAAGTCTACGGACTCCTGGAGATCGCGGTAGGCGCGTCAATGACGACATTCGATATCGCGAATACGCCATTTCTCGCGCCCTTCGCGGTCACGACCGCGTGTCTCGTTGTGCGTAGTACTTCGCCCGGTCGAATCTTAGATTCTGCACGCGATATTCATGGCATCAGACGGTTATTCGCGTTGGTTTAATTGCGTTACTTACGATTCGCTTTCGGACATTTAGATTATTTTCGCGATATCGGCTGCGTGAGATATTATTCGCGTTAGGATGTTGTTCGCCTTAAGATGCCATTCGCGTTGACCTAATGTCGCGTCTCGTTATTACTCGCGATAATTCCGTAATCTTTCTCGCGTTAATTCGAGTATTTCGCGTTACGCCGAGTGTCTCGGCGCATCATTTTTCGCGTTGGACGATCGCTGACGATCGCGTGTGCTGCGTTCGATCAGAATCACTTGCGTTAATCTCAGTTTCCTGCGTTAGGATAAATCGGTAATTTCGCGTTAGTTATAGTATTGCTCGCGGTAATTCCGCATATTTCCTCGCGTTAGTTTAGTATTTCGCGTTATGTTAAGCGCCCCGGCGCCTTATTCTTCGCGTTAGGATGTCCTTGGCGATATCACATGTTGCGTTCGTTCCTTCTTGCGTTGGGACGTTACTCGCGTCACGTCTATTCTCTGCGTTAGATTAGGATTATTACTTGCGTTAGATTAATATTATTACTTGCGGTAGATTAAGATTATTACTCGCGTTAGATTAAGATTATTTGGCGACAGAATCCCTGCACGGGTTTGGACCTTGCGCTCACGCGCTCCGCGCGTGACGCACTACCATTTCGCGGCATTTCACGCTATTATTTCGCGTTTATTCCAGTTACGTCGTATTCGGTCGTAATTTTACCGATACTCTATAGTATTCGTCCGCGTAATATTCTACTATTATTATCTGTGAAATTCTATGATCTCGCTGATTTTGTAAGTTTAGTTCTCTTCTCGCGTTATCTTGCTTACTAACGGCGCCTTCCGCGCGTTTACTGAGTTAACGTAATTTTTCGTTTATTTCTGACGTCCGCGTTATCATATTTGGTTATTAAAAATCTGACGCCCGCGTTATCAACCACCTATTTGTTTTGGTTCGATTAAAGGAAGCCGAATTGGCGTTTACTGTTCATCCGAGGATCATTACAGAATAAATGTTATCCTTTATTTATTAATTGCTTGAGTTACGACATCATTTATTAGGCGTCATCCCGCCGAATACCGCGCTGCCCTTCATCAACCCCGCCCTGCTAGTAGGTCGAGCTAGCCATTCCTTCGCACACCGACTTATTTCGTTTTGCGTCTCGTTTTTGGTTTCTCGCGATTTCGCGGACGCGAATTTACGCGTCTGGCGTCCAACATTAGAATCGTTTCGTGGAGTGTCGGAGGTGCGAGAGAATCACCGGAGAGGCCTACCATCCTGCTCTCCTTCCCCCTTTTGATCCGGCACACGTCCCGGACCGCTCCGGGAGTGAAAAAGTCGTGACAAAATTTGGCGCCCAACGTCGGGCAGCCGAAGATCGTCGAAAGACAAGTACGTACAGGGCATTAGCGCTACGTGCGGGTGACGAAGATGTCGGCAGGATACATGGCTGTTGAGTTGAAATAAAGAGAACCTATTCTCCTATTATTTTCCTGCCTTTTTTTTGTGTTATTGCGAATGTATTATGATGCTATGTCTCGTTTAACAATTTTTCAGGCTTTGTGAAATTATTTTGTTTGATTTGTTTAATTAATTGAATCTGTATTTGGGCGGGTTAAGCAGGAAATTCGTGGAATCCTTCGGGACCAATTAAGGCCGTGGAATTTGGAGAAAGCGCGATCGCGATACCATCGGAATTCTGTTTACGTTGGCGGAAGGCCGCTTCGGAAAAACTATTACTATCGAGTACCTTCACATTCCTTTCGCGTGTATTGTTCGCGTGTTATGCTATTCGACTTGAGAATGGAACATCTTGATGAATGAAATTTCGCGAATTTTGTGAATGATTCGGTCGGACGATTAGCGATATTTTTTCTTTTTCAGACCACCGTAGGATTCCGTCGGTTTCTCGCGAGAGGTAGATGTAGCGTTTAAGGAAATTTTTGCAATTTTTCGAGATGGATCCAATTGAGCTCACCGACGAGTGGATTATCCACGCTTCGCGCGACGAGCGAATCGCCGAGTTAAGTCGACGCGAGCTACCGACCGACGGATCCGACCCCGAGTTGACGCTTTGCTTGTTACGCTTGTTGACGGCCGCGCGTCGTGAATCGAACCGCGTGACCGACTTCGGGTCAACCCGCGCGGCAAACCTCGAACTAAACCAAATGACGGGGGTCGAAGCGGACCACCCGGTCAGTACCGGATATCTCGATATCCCGGCGGAGGACATCCGCCCGGATAGCCCGTCCGCGGCAATGGGCCCGCCTCCGTACCTCGATCACTCCGACGTTTCCCGGAGTCACGCGCCTAGAGCCTCGCCAGACCCGAACGGTAACTCCGCGACGACCATCTATAATATCATGCGGAAATGGGACTTAAAGTTTTCGGGCGCGCGCGGGGAGGATGCCGAGACGTTTCTGTTGCGTGTCGAGGAGGGCCGCGAATTGATCCCCGTGGCGGACGAGGATATTCTGCGATGCCTCCCGTTCTTCCTATCGGGTATTGCGCTTTATTGGTTTCGCGGAAAGCGGGAGCGCCTGACGACATGGACCGCGTTTAAAACCGCGTGGCGTACCCGTTTCGGAAACCCGGATTTTCAGTTTGCCTTCCGCGACGAGATAATGCGGCGTACGCAGGGGGAACAGGAGTCCGTGACGGACTACCTGACGTGCTTAAATACGCTTTACGATCGATTATCGCCGCCGTGGCGCGAGGAGGAGAAGGTCGGTTACGCACACCGACATATGCTTCCCCGGTTACAGACACAGATACCTCGAGACTCGGTTCAAAATATGGACGCGCTCGAGCTATGGGCCGCGCGGGCAGAGGCGAGTTGCCGTGCCGCGCAAAACTATCGCGCTCCTTCTCCGCCAGAACGCTCTTTCTTCCCGGATTTAGCATACCGACAGCCCCAGGGCGCTAATCGCAATCCGGGGGGGAAACAACGCGGCACCGTGGCCGCGCTCGGCGTGTCCCCCGCGAATTCGAGCGGCACGAAGACGGGCGCGAGAAAGGGTAAGGCCGGCGGGCCGAAAGCGAGTGCCCCGGCCGTGACCGCCGCCCCTGCGACAGGGGCGTCGGTCAATTCTCCGGCTTCCGCGAGCGTGAACCCCGCCGCCGCGTGTTGGAACTGCGACCAAACAGGACACGTATGCATATGCTGTCTTGTAAATGTCTTGTAAATTGCTGTCTTGTAAAAGTTGAAGAGAACGAGAAAGTGATCTGTAGCGCAATTCGTATTGTAGGCAAGTTAAAATATTAATTGAATCAAGTCCATTATATTATTTATGATAGACGTTGATTTTATATTTTAGTGTCTGGAAATATTAATTATTCACGAAAGCAATAACAACAAAATAAATTTTGATAAATTTTATATTTGTATTCAGCTATCTCTAACATTTTAAAAAATAACTAAATTAAATATATTCTTCTCACACACAAAAAAGATTAGACTCTAAAAGGATTAATTATTTAATATTTAATCTAAATATTAATATATCTATCATAATAAAAATTATAATAGCAAAGTTTTTGGAAGTGGTGGTGTGCGCGAGTGGTCGAAGGAGACGCGAGTAGGAAGGAATTTAGAATTCTTAAAGTCTTATTTAGTAGAGTGTCTATAATTGAATTATGTACAGTATTTACAAGTAATTACAGAGTCACTATGCCGCGAGCTACGGACATATGGTTTCGCGAACGACGGCTATTCCCGCGCGTGAAAATAAGCACACGATGATCGCAAGCAACGTATACACGAGTGACTTTAATTTCGATTCGCGTTCTCCGAGAGACTTTCGTCGATTGCGAACTCGCGCGCGAAGGTCCGGGGTTTTATTCCCTTGATTTTCTCGAATCCTCCGGACCCCCGGTTACGAGCCGAAAATTCGGCTAGGCCAATCAGCTGTCGGCGTCTCGAGAAATTCGTATTAACGAATGTCACGCTGAACTCGAGTCCGGCAACCGATCAGCTGTTTGGAAATATTGTTCGCTCGCTTTGTCCCGGGGTATGCCTCGAGCACTGAGTCCCCGAGACAAAGGAGCGAGTTCGTATAGACAACATTGAACTCTGTTTTTCTGCCCTTTGCGCTACCGGGAAATATACGGCTATTTCTTCGAGCAAATCTATTCTTACACAGAATTGGGCCGGCTTTACTCTGAAAGACAGAAATACCGAAATTATTTAGAAATAGCGATTTTCTTAGATTCGCGGTATGGATTCGCCGACGCTGGTTTTTGTTCGATCGCGAACATTCCGCCCGCCTCGTATGGTGTAACCGACGAATTACTATACTGCGGTACGTCGCCCGCGTCTGCTGTAGTACCGCTGCAATCGAACACGCGCCGAGAACGTGAACGCGTAACGCGATTAGCCGAACGCGTTGGAACGCAAGTACGTCTCGCAACGCAGGCGAGAGAATATGATGTACGTTATATGCGCGAATCTTGAAAGGGACTTTATTTATTTACCAGCAGACATATATTAAAGAAAAATATTAAGGATAAGATTACAACGAGTTTTAATAATTAGTATGTACAGAGAGGGTACTTAGCAGGTGTCCTTCTCAGGCGCGACGCTCACGGGGTGGAGAACGAGCTTACTCACGGGCCGGTTAAAGCGCGAGGCAGCCGTGCGAACGGAGACTACGCGAACGTGGCCGTCTCCCCCGGGATGCAGCTCTTCGATTCTCGCTAGCGGCCATTTCGTCGGTGGAGTCGTTTCGCTCCTCAGGAGGCACAATCGGCCGACTTGAATCTCCTCGCTAGTTTTAAACCATTTAGGACGGTGCGCTAGCGTGTGGAGATATTCTTTGGACCACCGGTCCCAGAATTGATCCTTGATGCTTTGTAGTAGCTGCCACCGGGAGAGACGGCTCGTCGACTCCTCGGCTAGGGACGGTTCCGGTACGGCATTGAGTGCCGAGCCGATGAGGAAGTGGCCGGGCGTCAGCGCGGTGAAGTCCTCCGGGTCATCCGATATGGCCTGGAGCGGACGAGAGTTCAGGCACGCTTCGATCTCAGCGAGAACGGTGGCCATCTCCTCGTACGTCAATTTCGCGTCGCCAATTACCCGTCTCAAGTGGAACTTTATAGATTTTACTGCCGCCTCCCAGATTCCGCCGAAGTTAGGCGCAGCCGGGGGATTGAAATGCCACTGTATCCTTTCTTCGGCGAGGCGTGCGGCTATGCGTCGGCCTTCTGGGTTGCTCGCGGAGAAGAGGGCTCTCAGCTGCGCGTCCGCTCCAACGAAATTCGTCCCGCAGTCGCTGTAAAGTGTGCGACATAGACCTCGGCGGGCGACGAATCGGCGTAGGGCGGCCAGGAAAGCGTCAGCGGAGTAGTCCGACGCCACATCTAGATGAACGGCTCTGAAACTTAAACAAATGAAAACAGTAATAAAGGCCTTGGCTGCGTGCTGTCCTCGTCCTTTGGACGTCCGCAGCCAAACTGGACCGGCATAGTCGATGCCCGTATTTAGAAACGGGCGAGCCGGTGTCACCCTGGGCGGCGGCAGGTCCCCCATGAGCGGTTGCGGCGACGCCGCCCGCCATCGCAGGCAGGTCATGTAACGGTGGATGCAGCGCTTGACTAGGGAACGGCCTCGTGGTATCCAGAACTCCTGCCGGATGGAACCCAGCGTCATTTGCACGCCCCCGTGCAACGTCCGTCGATGGTGAGCCTCGATGACGAGTCGCGTGAAATGGGACTCACTCGGCAGGATCACTGGGTGCTTCGCGTCGGGATTTAGACGAACGTGCCGAAGTCGTCCCCCGACTCGCAGGACACCTTGCTCATCCCGAAGCGGATTTAGTTTAGCGATGCCACTGCGCGCCGGCAGCTGCTCGCCCTTTGAGATCGCTCTCAGCTCCTCGCTAAATGCAGCCTCCTGCACCACTCGGATCCAGCAACGTCGTGCCTCATCGAGCTCGGAAGACTGGAGCACGAACGGGACCTCGAGATCGGCCTGAGAGTCGGCGACGGTCCTCCGCCGGGGCAACTGCCGCAGCCAGCGACGACACCAGGCAGTTCGCCGCAACAGTCGTTGTAGTGATGAGCATTCCGTCAACTCCGGAGGCTCGTCGACCTTCTCCGTAGAAGTGGCTGCAGCGTGCACATTTGTCCGGCGATCCGACAGGTCAACAGGAAGCTCGGTCGCTTGAATGCCGGTCCACGGGCTGGATTCGATTTTGAGCCACGGCGGTCCTTGCCACCAGAGTGGGTGGTTCACCAGCTCCTCCGGAGATATGCCGCGCGAAGCGCAATCGGCGGGGTTTTCTCGGCCGGGGACGTGATGCCAGATTGCTTCAGGCAGCGTCGTCTGGATTTCGCTCACTCGATTGGCCACGTAAGTCTTCCAAGATGATGAATGTCCGCGGATCAAACCCAGCACTACTTTGGCGTCCGACCACAGATGCGTAGGGACATCCTTCGCCTCGAGGGTTCGCTGAGCGTGTTCCGCGATTCGCACAAGCAGGGCGGCGGCACTCAGCTCCATACGAGGCAAAGTCACCTGTTTCAGTGGGGCGACTTTCGTTTTAGCCTCGAGTAGCCTCACTTCTACTTTGCCGTCTCCGCTCTCGATTCGTAAGTAGACGACGGCGGCATAGGCTCGCTCCGAGGCATCGGCGAAGCCATGCAGTTCCAGGCGGCAGTCCTCGTCTCCGCTCGTCAGCCAGCGCGGGACGCGGATGGCTTCCAGGGAAGGGAGGTCGGACTGGAATTCCCGCCAGTTTCGGGCATCTTCATCGGGGAGCGGCTCGTCCCAATCGATCCCCAACAACCACGTAGACTGGAATAGGATCTTCGCTCGCACCGTGGCAGGGGCGAGCCACCCCAGAGGATCGAACAGTCTTGCAGTCAGCGAGAGGACTGTTCGTTTGGTGAACGTTTCCGTCCGGATCAACTGCGTCGTATAGGAGAATTGGTCCTCATGCGGGTGCCACCGCAAGCCTAAGGTCAGATGGCTCTCGCCAGGTTGCCAGCCTCGAGACTCCTTTAGCAGTCGATCCTCCACTGGCACGTCCTCCAGGAGAGCTTCGTCGTTGGCTGACAACTTTTTCAGCGGGAAGCCGCCCGCCATGCAGATCTGTTCCAGCTGTCTCCGTTTCTCTAAAGCGGCAGCTAGAGTTTTCGCTCCGGAGATCACGTCGTCCATGTAGGTGTCTTCTTCCAGGATGCCTGCTCCCTCCGGGAATCGATGCCTCTCATCCTTGGCGAGCTGGTGCATCGTACGAATCGCCTGATGTGGAGAACAGGCTAAGCCGTACGTGACGGTAGTGAGCCAATACTCCAGCATAGGCTCTCTGGGATCAAACCGCCAGAGAATCCTCAGCAGGTCCACATCCTCCTGATGGACGTCAATCTGCCGATACATCTTCTCGATGTCGGTGGCGAAGACGAATCGGTGGCGGCGCCATCGCGTAAGTACGTCCGTCAGCGCCGGCAACAAGTTGGGTCCGACCATCAGGTGCTGATTTAACGAATCCCCGGATGGCACTGTGGCTGAGCCATTAAATACCACCCTCAGCTTGGTCGTAGAGCTCGTCGCCCGCATAACGCCGTGATGCGGCAGGTAGCAAACGCGAGTCTCGTTTAAGTCGTCGGCGTGGATCGGCGTCATATGCCCCAGCTCAGCATATTGTTTCATAAACTCCACGTACGCGGCATGAAGGGCGGCATCCCGCGCGAACCGGCCCTCCATACTTCGCAACACTCGCTCGGCCACGCGACGCGTTCCGGAAAGGTCCGGTAGCGGCGAGACGAGAGGAAGGCGCACTACGTAGCGTCCATCAGACCGGCGCGAATGCGTCCGGACGAAATGTTTCTCGCACTCCACTTCCTCTTTCGAGAGAGCCGCTGTTTTCGACGGAGCTTTCTCCTGCTCCCAAAACCGGCGCACTACGTTCACTAGGTCCTCCTCGATTCGACATTGGTGCGTGTACGCGACGTGTCCGGAAACTGAATCGCCGATCACTCCCGAGAGGATCCAGCCCAACGCTGTGTTCTGTGCGACAGGTTCGC